>NW_022744966.1:2775054-2786781 GCF_011630105.1 Anneissia japonica
CCTAGGCATTGGAGAAGATCGACATCGGAATAGGCCTATGGCTAGGCCAACCCCGACGCGACCCGATTATTTTTGTAGGCCTCACTTAACTTAAATAAATGAAATCCTACCGTTGAGCTGTATGCTTGTAAACCCTGTTGAAATATAGGACATGGCGTCTTCCACAAGCCATATTCCACTGACAGTAGGCCTAGGCAATTTGTTTTCTCTTTTTTTGGCTTCATGGTAAAGGTTTCCTACTGCATAGTCATATCATCGACGTCGCTTCTCGCACTGCACAAACTCGTAACTTGTGTGTGTTTGTGTGGAAAACGTGTTTGTAAACAGCGCGTATATGCCTTGTTCTGATTGGTTACTTGGGAGTTTGATTGACAGCCCGGAAAGGTCTATTGGCATTACCTAGTAAGGCCATTATGTCAATTTGAGCATTTGAGGGTTCAGAAGCCAATTCTCTCGAGAAAGCAGACAAAGCTGCAACGATACTCTTTTACACTCTCTGTAAACCCAAATCAGCTGTTTTAGGGCTCCTCTCAAGTCCGTCCCATATAGGAGGGTTAACATGTGGTACAACCAGATTCGGAGTATTCTCCGGGGCCAAGTACTTTTCACAAGTCTCCTGAATGACTTTTTTGTCCAGCCTTTCACTTACAGTAACATGCTGTTAACTGACGTGGCAATTTCCGCAGGAATACTGGCTGAAGATGTTTTAACTGCTTTGAATTTATTCAGCAGTGTATGGTTGTCTGCAGGGGTGTCCCCTCTTCCTACAACAACAGAGCCAACAGTATGAGTATTATTACTCCTGCTGTTATCTTTTCCCCTTGGGGAATGATATTCCTCACCACTACTAAGTGGCTCGGCTCGATCGTCTCTAGGACAGAGAATACTAATGTTACCGTCATTATCAGTGTCTGAAGACGAAATAACATTTATATTATCATTAGGCTTATTATGCCTAGGCCTTGGCCTACACAACATCTCCGAGTCGGAGAGAGTAGACTGTTGCTGCTGGATTGCTGTTGCAACAGGAGCTCAAGTTGATTTTCCAACTTTGATATTTTAGACAATACAACCGCCGATTCGGCAGTTGAGGCCTTTCTCTTCTTTGGTTTAGGGTTTCCCTTTTTGCGGCAACGCCTAGTGTCTTTACGACATGGTTCAGTCATGGGAATATCTCCTAAATTCAGGCCTAAGTCAAGCTCATTAAAACCAAAATGTGAAGGTAAATGGAATGAGATATTTACAGGTAATAATATTGATTGGGAGAAAGTATGGACAAAACAAGTTAAAGAGATAAAGACTCCAAAAATAGCTGAATTTAACTTTAAATTACTACATAGAATTTTACCAACTAAGAAAAGGTTATATCAATGGAAATTAGATGATTCACCATTGTGTGTACATTGTGCAACGATTACTGATGAAGAACATATGTTAATGACGTGCAAAAGTCTAGGAAACTATTGGAATAATGTTGCATCTATATTTAAAATTAAGATTAATATTACTTTCAAAAATGTTGTATTAGGTATAGCAAAAAAAAACGACATCACTAATGAATTAATTGCAAAAGCAGCTTATACAATTTATCCAAACAGGTTATACCAGTAACAACAGATCCATGGGTCTTATTTTGCAAATTAATTCAAGTGTGAAAAGTCAATATGATAATGAAGCTAGAATACATTCAGATGATAAACATAGGCAAAGATGGATTATACGCACTCAATAAACAAAAAATTATTAGGTATCAATATGGTCTCTAGCAATATTGTTAATGTAAAGTGTTCAAACTACATACTGTACACCTTTATAAACGACTGTACTGTATAAACAAATGGTTTTATTTATTCACAAGCCGACTGTGGTTCGATGAACTGAATTTATTGATTGATTATTGTTTGTTATTTCATGAAATATTATTATTGATATATTCCAATTTCAATATGGGATAATTACTACCTCATAGCATACTGCACATCTTGGATCATAATAATGAGCCATAAAGAAATAAGAGTACCAATCCGATCATTGATGAACCGTAATCATGTATGTGTATATATATGTATATGCATGTATATGTATATATATGTGTGTGTTTGTGTATGTATATATATGTATGTATGTGGCAGTATATCTAACCTGTCATTTTGTACTTCATTGTTTGTCTGTTATATTATTTGTGCATGTGTGAAGTGATGAACCGTCAGATACTTTGATTTGAAAGAAACAAAAAATTAAGGAAAAAAAGTAAAAAATATTTAAGCAAGTTTGTATTAATATTCAAGTTTTATTTGAGAAAAAACAAATCTATTCAAAATATTATAATGAAAATAATGTTAAACTACGAATTACTGTTTATGCAGCTTTAAAGGGACTAACCTTTAATGGATGTTAAATTATAAGAAAGTGGTTATTATTATTACTATTATTATTACTATTATTATTATTATTATCATTATTATTATTATTCAATGGCCTTTATAATTACCGTTATGTCATTATTTCATGTGTAAAAAAAAAAAAATTGTTATTAAACTAAGAAAAGAGAAATGAAATAAAAGTGGGTGTAACTCCCACAAAAGAGAAAAAAAAAAAAAATTTTAAATATAATACGAAATTGCTGGTTTAACTGAATTTAGACATTCCTAAACATGAAAAAAATGTAAGACTGAGATTTGATTTTTTTGTGTTCCACACAAAAAATAATGTAGATGGATTTTTCATGTTTGATTTTGCGATAGGTCTGTGAAGAAATATAGTAGGCGCCAAAAACATTAGCCTATTTAACACTGCTAGCTAGGCCTAGCCTTACCTCGATTTAGGTTATGTTATCACACATAAAAAATATTTAATAAAATAAAATATTTCTAGGAATTATTTCAAATCTGTTTAAAAAATGATTCTAACCGAGATTTTGACCATTAAACAAACATATCTCAGGCCTACTCGATCGACCGCAGTGTGCGAGATGCGAAGTATAAAAACTAATTTCATTAGAGAGGGCGCACTTTATTACTGTATAAAGTATACATAAAAGCTCACTGTGTTTTTATACATATTTCACTAACGTCCTTTGGTAACTGCGCTTGTGCATTCATTAGTTTGGAATTCTCGTTCCTTCGTAGCAAAAGCTACCGCTACCTACAGTTTCTTAATGACTGTTTCCTCTTGATCGTAGCAACCTAAAGGTGCAGCGTGAAAAAAATTGAGTAATTGCATACAGTACCTATTCTTTTTACATGAATCTATAAATTCCAAAAAGAAAGTGGGGTTCGTGTTCTCCCCGAAAAATGTTGATTTCTAATTGGCGAAAAATGAGCTTTCCTGTCTTCTGGAGTGTCTTTTAAAGTTCTTCAAAATTCAAGGTTTTCTCTTCCTAAAAACGGTCAGGTAAATTTTTCTCATTACAGTAAATAGCCCTATTACTGTATGTGTGTATCAGGTACATACATTGCATACATATTCTTTTTTCCATGAATAGGTGAACTCCAAAAAGAAAAGGGGGTCAGGGACCTTCTTTGAGGAAATTTTGATTTATATATTCTATTCAATTCAGTTCAATAAAAAATTTTTATCCCACAATGGGAAAACTCATTTGGCCTTGACCATACAACATGTTAACAACAAAAATAGACAAATATAAACACAGAATTCCTCAGTTAAAAATCAGTTTGTAGGTTTAAAATAATTATTACACTAAAACATTATAAAATATAATTGCAGTAGGAACGAATGACTTTCCATATCTGTTAGTTGTAATATGCGATTGCTTCTATTACTTTTCACAAATTTATTAAAAAGCGGATGAGTACGATCAGATAATATAGAGTTGATTTTCTTTAAAGCTAAGTTATTGTATAAAATATCCGGATGAGCTTGCTCAACACAAATAATTCTGGATGCTTGCTTAACAATTCTGGTTAAAAGATGTTGATCCTTGGATCTTAGACTACCAAAGACACAAACTAAACAAAAGGTTAAAATACTTTGTAAAATGGACTTGTCGGATTTTCATATTGTAAAAAACAAAAAAATTCAGTTCACGGATCCTAAAAAGGTAGGTCTAGAATATTTTTTTTTAAAATTTTTTCTTTCTTTTTTTGCCCAGGGGAAGGGGGTAGGAACCCCGGACTCCCCAGATCTGCCAATGTAAATTGCGAGAAAATGTATCCGGGACTGGATATACACTCTCCTTTCCCTCCCTCTCCCCCTTCTTCCCTCTTGTTTTTCTTGCATTTCATAGAAAATCTGCATAGACATTATGTATTTTCTGCCAAAAAAGGAGGGGGCCCCCCTTAGATTAGAATAAAGAAACAAATCCCGATTGCTGTGAAGTGAAGCATGTATTTCCTATAAAAAAATGTTGCAACATCTTTAACTTATGACTGGTTTGTATTTCCAAACTTAATATTAAAATTAATGTATACTTGAGAATGACCTACGGTATATCATCTTCAATGCATTTCTTTTATGTTATGACACATAAACATAAAAATAGCCTACAGATGGAATTGGTTTACAACTGGTGTACCAATATCCACGAAGCTATTTACATTGCGATCACAGGATTAAAATAATTAAAAAAAAACATACTAAAGAGTACTTCACATTAGAAATGTAGAAAGTGATATATGATTTGATGTAGGTTGTGTCATCAGTTTCTCTGGTTATTTTTTTATCGGATCGTCAATGTAGGTCTATAAATAAACTGTTGTTTGCAAAATTACAATTCTCCTGACAATTATATGATGCACTCTTGATACACTGTGCCTTTGATAGCCAAGGCTTTTCGACCAGAATTCTTATTTTTTTCAATTTTTCATAGCCATGCATGATCGCGTTAGCTTGAGTTGCGCATGCTTAATTATTGCATAAAAAAACGTGACTTTTCCCAATTTCATACCCTCCTCGCAGACGCTGTTTGGTTCCTGAGACGTCTTTTTGGTAACTGCGCATGCTTGACATAGCTCGATAACGTCACTAAGTGCACATGCTCACTTGCTGTCTAGCATTTCCATGCACATGCTCACTGTGTTTTTATACATATTTCACTAACGTCCTTTGGTAACTGCGCTTGCACATTCATTAGTTTGGAATTCTCGTTCCTTCGTAGCAAAAGCTACCGCTACCTACAGTTTCTTAATGACTGTTTCCTCTTGATCGTAGCAACCTAAAAGTGCAGCGTGAAAAAAATTTATTGCATACAGTACCTATTCTTTTCACATGAATCTATAAATTCCAAAAAGAAAGGGGGGTTTGTGTTCTCCCCAAAAAATGTTGATTTCTAATTGGCTCCTAAATTATTCAAAATTATAAGTTAAATGGAGAATAAAGAAATGTCTACGGTAATTTAAATATAGGTCTGAGAGTACCATTTCCAGCCATCTAGAGGTGACCAGATGAAAATAATAATATCCTGATCTGTTCTTTTTCTGGTTGGCTTGGATGTGGCTTGTTGCCTCATTTTTATCTAAACCCCTGAACATTTTTATGTTTTTATTTCTTCATCCTTATTTAAATTTCCTGCAGGTTAATGTCAGTGAACTAGGTCTTGTAACACAAGGTGGAAAAGTTGTTTGGGGTAAGTTTATTAGATAATAATAGTCAATTATTTCCAACGATGCATAGAAAGGGAAAAACATTAACAAAAGGTATATAAGCCTATATTCATAATTTAAAGAAGCATGTTATTGAATATTGTACCTTGTAACCATGAACTGTAAAGTACATTGGTCTAATGAAAGAAACAAGTATTCACACGATGTGCATTGTGGGAAGGTATTATGTCATTTGGCTTCACCCAACGAAATGGTAAAAAAATTAAATTGCAAAATAATAATAAAAATAGTAGTAGTAATGGTGGTGGTATTGGTAGCGTTAGTAGTAATGCTGATATTAATAATAATATTAATAATAAAAATATGCAGAAATTTATAACGCGTCGATTCCAAGAATATTTAACAACAACAACCTGAGTAAATTCTAAATTGTATGTCAGCTGGTCTGACATTTTAAATTAATATATTTCCAATTTGAATACTGTTATTTTATTGTTTTGTGTATATGCATTGAATTTGCGAAATAAAGTTTATACATAATAATAATAATACAATAAAGATGTGTATAAGAGACAGTTATTACACTAAAACATTATAAAATATAATTGCAGTAGGAACGAATGACTTTCCATATCTGTTAGTTGTAATATGCGATTGCTTCTATTACTTTTCACAAATTTATTAAAAAGCGGATGAGTACGATCAGATAATATAGAGTTGATTTTCTTTAAAGCTAAGTTATTGTATAAAATATCCGGATGAGCTTGCTCAACACAAATAATTCTGGATGCTTGCTTAACAATTCTGGTTAAAAGATGTTGATCCTTGGATCTTAGACTACCAAAGACACAAACTAAACAAAAGGTTAAAATACTTTGTAAAATGGACTTGTCGGATTTTCATATTGTAAAAAACAAAAAAATTCAGTTCACGGATCCTAAAAAGGTAGGTCTAGAATATTTTTTTTTTAAATTTTTTCTTTCTTTTTTTTCCCAGGGGAAGGGGGTAGGAACCCCGGACTCCCCAGATCTGCCAATGTAAATTGCGAGAAAATGTATCCGGGACTGGATATTGTTTTGTGTATATGCATTGAATTTGCTAAAAATAAAGTTTATACATAATAATAATACAATAACGCGCCGATTACAAGAATATTTAACAATAACAACCTGAGTAATCTAAATTGTATGTCAGCTGGTCTGACATTTTAAATTAATATATTTCCAATTTGAATACTGTTATTTTATTGTTTTGTGTATATGCATTGAATTTGCGAAATAAAGTTTATACATAATAATAATAATACAATAATGCGCCGATTCCAAGAATATTTAACAATAACCTGAGTAAATTCTAAATTGTATGTCAGCTGGTCTGACATTTTAAATTAATATATTTCCAATTTGAATACTGCTATTTTATTGTTTTGTGTATATGCATTGAATTTGCGAAATAAATTTTATACATAATAATAATAATACAATAACGCGCTGATTCCAAGAATATTTAACAATAACAACCTGAGTAAATTCTAAATTGTATTTCAGCTGGTCTGACATTTTAAATTAATATATTTCCAATTTGAATACTGCTATTTTATTGTTTTGTGTATATGCATTGAATTTGCGAAATAAAGTTTATACATAATAATAATACAATAACGTGCCGATTCCAAGAATATTTAACAATAACAACCTGAGTAAATTCTAAATTGTATGTCAGCTGGTCTGAAATTTTAAATTAATATATTTCCAATTTGAATACTATTTTATTGTTTTGTGTATATGCATTGAATTTGCGAAATAAAGTTTATACATAATAATAATAATACAATAACGCGCCGATTCCAAGAATATTTAACAATAACCTGAGTAAATTCTAAATTGTATGTCAAGCTGGTCTGACATTTTAAATTAATATATTTCCAATTTAAATACTGCTATTTTATTGTTTTGTGTATATGCATTGAATTTGCGAAATAAAGTTTATACATAATAATAATAATAATATAGGTTGACAGCGAAGTATTTCACGGTAATTTTGCATTTGGAAAACTTTATAAAAAGTAAATTACCAGTTATCAAAACATATGTAGAATGACATTTGGTGACAAATGGCAATCCAAGCACAGAAAATGAAGTGGAGGTTAAAAAAAAACCCTGTGAAAAAAACGGGGTAGAAGGAAAAAATCAGAACAAAGACTTTTATATGTAGAAGGAATATGTCATTTATTAATTCATATGTTATGCTTCATTATTTTTTGTAATTTTATTTTCATTCTGTTATTATTCAAATAATATATATTATTACTGCTACTATGCTATCATTTCCTCAGGAAATTTCTCTATTTTTATTTTATCATACAGGTAAATATGCACAAGTAACTAATAATCCAGAGAATGATGGCTGTATAAATGCAGTGCTACTGGTATAGACAACAAATAGGCCTACAAGAAGAGAAAAACATTAAAAGCACCAAAAAAAAAACCAGCAAAACTCAAAAATATTTATGTTTACAATATTGAAATATAAAATCAAGTACAGTTACAAGTACTAGTAGTCGAACCTACTTGGAACATAAAAAAAAAATAACAAAGGAAAGCAAAATATCTAATTTTTTAATTTTTTTTCGAATGAATAAACAATGCTGATCTTTGAACTGAGATGGCTCAATTTTTGTTTTTGAGATTTCTTCAGTGAAAAAAATATTTATGATACAATTGATGCTGATGTGCAAACGGAATATCTGGATGTTGATAGTGCTTGACGTTGACAATAACATTTATGTGCGATTCAGAATTCGGGAAAATATTACATTGGGATATAAAAGTCAAAGTAAGAGGAAATTACATTGCTCGCACACACAGTGTACAATGTTTATATTCTTATAATAACAATAATAATAACTATTATTACTATTATTATCATTGTTATTATTACTATTATTATTATTATTATTAAGTCAGAAAGGAACTATTGGGATGATACAGATGTGAAATGTGTGTGTGTATGTATGGCAACAACCTGTCTGTGTGTCTGTAAACAAATAGGCTCCTCAACGGTACCTCGCAGCGGGAATACATTGTGCCCAAGAGGTACTGGTGGACATGTAATTGTGTGAGAAATGTTTGTTTTTCGGTTAGATAGAAAATGTAAGCTGTCGCGATAAAACATATACCCCCTACCACCAGTTTTGAGTCGCTTTTTGTCCAAATTTTGATCTGCGCATACATCAGGAAAAAGTTTGCCGACATTTGGTTTTTATCGCGATAACCTCGGTTAGTAGGCATTAAGGCCTGTTTATACTTCAACGATAACGATAACGATAAAAAAGATAAAAAGCAATTGTTCATATAGAAAACAAAAGAAATAAGAGAAGTTTTTACACGATTTGATAACGATTTATCAGTTATGCGATAACAACATATTTTGACAAATCAAAGCAGATGACGTCATAATCATGGAAAAATGATTTTTTTTTTTGTTTTTCCATGATTATGACGTCATCTGATTTGATTTTAACCGGCATGAAGTTGGTTACTTTCTATGTGACACACTTCTGTTGTGAAGGTGCGTTTAAATATTACCTCCATGGTTGGACGAATTGTGATAGGGGCCTAGCACTCCTCGCGGTGCACAAGCTGAGCTGACCTGAATCCTCCTTATCAGTAGCTGGGCCGAGGTGAAGCATAATTAGCATATTTAATTCATGCCGCGGTAATTAGCCAATCGGAAATCAAAGTTGTTAAATACGTCACCCACCACGAAATCGTGGTGCCTGCACTCGAAATCCTCACTGTTTCCCCAGTCCCTAATCCAAGAAAAAGTATACTATGGAACGCCATTTGTGCCAAAATCGATTTTTCCAGCTTTTTGATTAAGACAGTTTAGGCACTGGAACCCAGTCTATGTAGTAAAGTACGAGACAGTGTACAATTTTATATGCCGCCATCAAATCAGCTCAGCTTAGGCTAGCCTTCACAAGCTGAAATCAAATATATCAGTTCCTAAGCATCTTATATTATGTAACGTCAGTACCATCTCAATAAACCACTTTGGTTACTTCGCCACACATTACACGACCATTGCCTATATCCAGTGGCGTAGAAAAGTATTTTTCATTGGGGTGGGGGATGATTGAAAATTCTTGGAATTACTGATGTCATACACAACCTTCAGAGTGAAAATGTGGCTTGCTTTGCAAGCACATCTAACATCTAAGGAAAGAAGAGCTTAGACTGGTACCAGATAAAATAATTTTGTTATCAACATTAATACATTATGCTAATTTTCATCTTTGTAAGCGCATAAGGCATTGCAAATTATTTCTGTGACAGTCTTTTGAAGTGTGTAAAGCTCCATTTTATCCCATACGTAGTCAAAATATTGGGGGATGATACAATGGACCATCCCCCCCCCCATGTCAAATATTGGGGGGGGGTATATCCCCCATCCCCGGGATCTACGCCTATGCCTATATCCTGGTCCCCAGTCAGTCAGGAACTGAAAAATGTAAAACCCAACTGGGCTCAATATACATTTAATGTATATAATCAGTAATATTTACAGTAATAACTATCATTTCATTATCATTGTTAATTTTAACTCAGGTAACTACAATTCCAAGTTACTTAATCATTACTCACTTAAATTCCCAGTTTCTGTTATACAAAATAACACCAAGCCTCCATTCCATTAGCTATTTCTGTCTCCTCAGACCACATACCATGCTTTACATCCTCTCTCCAAGAGGTACCAGTCTGCTGCCTAGAGATCACCCCACCCCTTTCTTTAGTTAACACACCCCATTCTTTGGTGTGATCCAGTCAAGTCGCCCCCTTGACTAATATTGATTATTATTATTAACTAACCTTTGAAACTTATTTAGAACTTATCTAGGCCTAGAGAGAGCTAGCTAGGCCGGTCGGTGGTGTAGGACCGGTTCGGCCGGGATATATTTGTATGGAACGCCAAGTAGGCGCAAAGCTATGCATGCTGTACGTGTGTGTGCTACAGTATCCTTTGTGTTTTTGTTAGGTTTTCTATGTTGCCAAATAAGTACGGTAATGGTAGGAGTGATGTTTTGCCCTACCTGACGTGTAATCGTACTGAATACTCAGTACGTCCCCAAATACTAGCAAAAAAAAATCGGAAGTAATTCAGGTGGGAATCGAACCCACGACCTCCAGGTATCTAGCCTGATGTCTTAACCACTAGACCACCGAGCTTGCGCTTGGTGACTAGTGATGAATTCGATTCCCTAGTAGCAGCGGGAACTGCAAGTGTTATTAGGATATGAGTTTGCGTCAGGAAATTATCATAGGAGTGATGTTTTGCCCTACCTGACGTGTTTTTCGCTAGTATTTGGGGACGTACTGAGTATTCAGTACGATTACACGTCAGGTAGGGCAAAACGGATCGAATTCATCACTAGTCACCAAACGCAAGCTCGGTGGTCTAGTGGTTAAGACTTTGCTCTATGGTTTAACGAGCAATAATACTGTTACAACACGCAACAGAGGTTAATGATCATAATAAATGTCTGTATTACGCTTATGTAAAATAATAGGCCATGGCCACAAACCCTACATTATAGGGTCTGTATAGGCGAAATTTCGACATACGTATGTCGTAATTACGACTTACGTATGTCGAAATTACGACACAATAAGTCGAAATTTCGATATCCGTATGTCGTAATTTCGACATATTATGTCGAAATTTCGACATAATAAGTCGTAATTACGACATACGTATGTCGAAATTTCGACATAATAAGTCGTAATTACGACATAAAAATATATATTTTAGTGGCCCTAATAGGCTTTCGTAGCGAACTCGGGGAACAACTACATTTCTGAACCATCGCACATGTTCGTACAATTACCATGTACAGAGATCAAGCCAGTCGGCTATTTTCAGCATTTGACATTCTTTCCTTGTCTCCGATAACATTCTTTCTTGAATTGGCGGCGTACAAAACTTTGTGTCTTTATTCTCCCAAAAGTATCATTGGACCCTACTTGTGGGAACGTTTCCCACTGAATTAATTGTTACTAGGCAACTTAGTACTGGAAACTTGATACCTATTTAAAGCAATTTATTTCCATTCATGCCTACAGTAGATTTAATTATTAATTAATTATTTAAATACGGTAACCAATCA
>NW_022744966.1:2786836-2789556 GCF_011630105.1 Anneissia japonica
TTATAATGCAGGATTAATTAATTATATTATATACTTTATTCCAAGATACAAATCAACTTTCTTGATAAGTTCCAGCTATAGTTAAATTAAATTTCTTCCAAGCAATGAAGTTTCAACTTAGAATATTTTGCAGGATAAAACAATGTAAAACACTTCTTAACTAAAAATTATGCTATTAAAACTACCGTACTCCGTAAAACAATCAATCTTAACAATAATGTACTAAATTACATATTTAAACGGTATTGCGTTCTTCTAAGTAGAAGTAAAAACAAACAATACATTCTTATTTAGGCTTATACTCTTTATTCCAGAAATTCGATTTTATTACGGACACTCGGCGTTCCACACAATAACCCCTATTTGGGCATTGAATATCTTACGACCGAACAAGTGCACGGCCGAATCGGACGTTATAGCTCTCTCCTAGGCCTAAATGTTTTAAGTAACGGGGGAGACTTGGTTAGGGGGAGACTTTGTGCTTGTAGGGGGCGACTTTGTAAGGGGCGACTTTACAAGGGGGGGGGGCGACTTGACTGGCAATCGGTTAACACATTAACATATGGTCACACTTTAGTAGTATTGACTTATCACAGAGTGCCACTTACTTTTAACTAATTAATAGTTAATTAATAGAAGGCGAGTCGATTGGCTGAGCGGTTAAGACAGGGGAACCGTGACTTACAGCCATATCGGCGCTGGTTCGAACGGCACGCTCGCCTATATGGAACGCCATCGCTGCCTTCGGTAACAGCTTACCATTCGGCGCATTTACATTTGGCCCTTTTACCATTACGTTCGGCTCTTTCACCATTCGGCGCATTTTCATTTGGCCCTTTTACCATTACGTTCGGCTCTTTTACAATTCTGCGCATTCATTCGGCCCTTTTACCATTACGTTCGGCCCTTTTACCATTCGGCGCATTTTCATTCGGCCCTTTCACCATTCGGCGCATTTACGTTCGGCTCTTTTACCATTCGGTGCATTTACATTCGGCGTAGTATTTACATTCGGCGCAATTATAAATAAAATATAACCTTTGACATTGGGTCAAATGAAAAATTTGAGCGGCTGTGGGAATGAGCCTATACAAGTTTAATCGCAACGCCGTACCATCCACCATGACGCAAAGGATTAATAGTACTTAGGTAGGCCTACTAGGCCTATTAAAGATGTACTTAATTAACTTCATAATGCATCTTCTGGAGAATTTCGAAAGGGAGAAGGTATTATTATTTTTATATTAATAATAGCAACAATAATACAGAAATAATAATAGTATAGGGCTAGGGCCTAGGCCTAATATTTTATAGGCCTTTTTCACGAATCGGTAGACATCTTGAAGTGAGACAAACATTGCGAATCAGCGGTGCGTAACCAACAGAAATAAGATAAGCTTTTGGGCGGATTTTTTGGCATCATGTTATTTAAAAAATCATAACTCTATAACGGGGCGTCGTATCCAAAAGAGTTTTCCAGCAAAATGTTCTTAAAAGACTAGTCTACACCACTATATGATTGAAAAAAAAAAAAAAATTTTGACCTCTGAAATCAAGATTGAAAAAGAAAAGCCTATCTTGGTAGTGTATTAAAATAGGCCAATGCATTACAATGCAGTAGCATTGGACTTTCGTGTTGTTACTGTTCCAAGTAGCGATAATATACATATTTCTCTTATTACAATGTACAGGTTATGTTTTATAAAGAGGTATAGTATAGTAAATCATGTTTTTAACACAGGAAACTCTCATATGGTAACTAAAACAATGCTAGTTCAGAGTATTACTAGACTAGTACTACAGACTGTAATGCATATACCTATTTTAATACACTACTGAGATAGGCTTTTATTTTTCAATCTTGATTTCAGAGGTCAAAAAAATTTTTAACATTTTTTTCAATCATACAGTGGTGTAGACTAGTCTTTTAAGAACATTTTGCTGGAAAAATGTTTTGGATACGACGCCCCGTTATAGAGTTATGATTTTTTAAATAACATGATGTCAAAAAATCCGCCCAAAAGCTCATCTTATTTCTGTTGGTTACGCACCGCTGATTCGCAATGTTTGTCATCACTGCAAGATGTCTACCGATTCGTGAAAAAGGCCTATGATTTATCAAATGATAAGGGTCCTGTCTGGCCGGTTTTCACTGCCGGAGAGATGACAACTGACGAGGCATGCATGTGGGGTACTAGGGCTTCTTGGCCATAGGGGCCTAATGTTACTATATGGTTTAGGGCAGGGGTTTATTTATGAATTTGAGTAGCAGGAGAAATTTGAAAGTAACAGGAGAGTAAATTGAAATAGGCCGGGGAATGGGGGGGGGGCCGCCTAGGCCCCCATCGGTGTCCAGGGGCAGAGCCCTGGTCGGGGGTCAAGGGGGCGAAGCGCCATTGCACTCCAGAGTTTTAGAGATTTTTAAGCCCATTTGATGGCATTTCTCTACATCATTTTTTTAAAAACAGTTTTCAGAATCAATTACTGAGCTGTAAAAAAGTTGATATTTTTTCATATTCTTCATACACAGGCCTAGCCTAAATAGATTAAACCAGAAACTTTCGCGAATTGATAATTTCGGCCGTTTTCGCGACATTAAACTTTCGCGAATCTCAAAAAGCCTAAATTTATTTCATGAGAGGAATATCATACAATAGCTGAAAATATCGTATCGTGAGTTTAGGCCTAGGTTAGATAGGCCTACAGCCACTGTGTAGGCT
>NW_022744966.1:2789761-2796510 GCF_011630105.1 Anneissia japonica
ATTATACATTGCCTGAATTGAGACAACATGGTTTAAACCCACAATTGTTATAGTATAGTATTTCAACTTTTCTCTAGAATTAACCTGAGTAAGGACTGGTATGCCAATAGTATTACAGTATATCCATATAGCTTTCAAGTCTCGTGGATCTGGCGTCGATTTTGGTTTCTGGACTGTCTTACATCAGACCTTAAATATCACACATTTTTTTTTCTAGGTAGGCCACTATTACAGATGATCTGAAATGTGCTCCTAATTCACCTTAAGTTTTCTTCAATGTTTTTTTTGCCTGTTCTGTATTTTATAGGATCCATTTTGTCTAGATTTATGCCAGCCAGACACAGCCCCTACACCAAAAGAAAGGAAAGCACTTGAAGACGCCATGGACTCGGAAGATAGTTTGCCTGTCAGATCCATCGACACCAAAATGTTGGCAAAAGCAACAACTAGCAGAAGCTGGGCTTGGTGAAAATAACATAAAAGTACATAACAGTATAAATCCGGATGAATTCCAGGAAGTAATATATGCTAACTTTCCCAAGCTGATGGATGCTGGGGGTTTTGAGATAATAATATGCTTTGGGAGTGGAAAAAAGCTTACCCCAATTAGGGGGCATATTCACCCCTGAATATAAAATATAAATCAGGTCAATGTAGAGTCTATATACGACCAATTCAACATGCACTAAACATGGATTTAGAAAGGATAAAGAGGCATAATATGATCAGTTATCAATCAATCAATCAGTCAAATTCACCTATATAGCGCAAGTATCCATTAAATAATATTCAAAGGCGCTCGAGTTATGTGTGAATTTGAAACACATCCTTAAGAAAGTTCTAATAGATAAAATATAAAAGACAGTTTATAAATGATTATTAATACATCATTTTTAATTGTTTACTCTTTTAGGAAATGAGGACTCTGGATTGACACAGAAGTGTCCAAAATGCCAAAATAACATTTCATTCTGTGTTTTAAAGAAACATTTGGCAAGCTGTGCAAGTAGCAGGTAACTATGAAATATATTTTCTATTTTGTATTTTTGACATTTATAAATGATATGAATGAATGAAATCAATATGATTGATACAAATATTCATACTTTCAATCTATACATAATTATTTCTTAATATTGAGTCTCTACGGAGCCCTGAAAGGGACTTGGTTTAAAAAAAGTATAAAGTATTATTTTGTAAAAATCTCCCCAAATAATATTTCCTTCCCTGAAAATATATTTGAATTCATATTAAATAAAGTCTCAGCATTGCATTGTTATTGTAAGAACAGATTCTGATTTCCTAGTGCTCAGATTTAACCCAAACCAACAATAGAAATCCATGTCCTTTCTAACATTAGGCCTAATACAGTAGATTGTTTGATTTGGCTTGTAACACGTTATATCCTCATTGCGGACTTATAAAATCCGCATACGCCTTAAAACTAAAAGAAAATAAATACGTTTAGAGTCCGTACTGAGCCCTAAAAATCCGCAATGAAAATATAACGTGTTTTGTTTAAAAAAAAAAGTAGTATCTTTAATCATCAAGCCTTATTTTAAAATTGTTTATTAAATATTTTTACTGATCACTTCTATTTTATTAGACCTAGTCCTCCATCAACAGTATCCATACCACCTGAAGAACAGGTAAAACGAGCATGTTTGCTGTCACTGACTGTATTTTTGTATAACTTATGTAATAATGATCACAACTGTTTGCAGCTGACTCGATTTTTAACTAATGTTTGAACTATAATAATAATTAATTTAGAAAAAATAATTCTCCATTTTCGAAAAAAGAAAAAATTGTCATCCAATGTTTCTGGAACAAGGTTAACACACTTTACTGTATAGGTAAGAGATTTTCCACATGAACTGTCATTTTTTTCTGTTTTTTTTTTTTTTTCAGGTTGAAGAAAATGATACATTGTATGATCCAGACCTCACTCATAGTCATACTCCTAATGAAGCTCATGTAAGTATAATGTATCTGAAGAATGTACTTTATTCTAAAAGAAATATTTGTAATAATAAAGCAAAGTCTTATTGTATTTGCAGCTATTCACCTTCTCTTGAGAAACCTTCCAGTAGTACATTGTAAATTAGGTAGTACAGTAGTTCACAATTCACATAGACGTACTACACACTGTAATAATATGGAATTTGCCCCCCACCCCCACCATGGCAAGGTGGTGAAGCATTCACCCTGAAAGCAAAGGTCCCAGCTTTAATCCCTCCAGATAATAATCAACTTATTTTATATTAAGGAATTGTTTTTACCATAATTACAAAATGATATCGACCAGTTAGGCATTAATGTGATACAGGTGTGGACTGTTCCATTATAAAATAGGGTTGTATTTTTTGTTTATGGTATTGAATTTCTTAAATTTAATTACCAGTATTATTATGTATTAGATGCTGTGATTCATATTTTATGTTATAAAATTTTTATATTTCCTTATAATTATTTTTTTTTTTATTGTATTCAACATTTTAATATTTTATTTACATTAATTTCTTTTATATTAACACCATCTATCTTTCCCATCAGGAAGGCGGATCAAGAACTTCAGACGTCTACTTGAGCTGAACTGCACTACACTTACCGACCAAGCAGTATGTGACATTTTGTGTGCAGCTGACAGGGAAGAATATAATATATTGTAAATAAAGTAATATAATGTAAATAATTAAATAAGTAAAAAATAATTTAATATATTTGTAATTAATGTATAATGCAGTAATTGTTATTAAACAGTTTCTATGGTTCTAATCAATAAATGCATCACTATTATGTTCAGTTACATGTTTGTCCAAGTTTATTGAGTGTGAATGTGTGAATTGTACTTCATGTTTTTGCAGCATCATAATTTTCTAATTAAATATTCCTTGGAATAGCAGTCATACAATTGTTTTTTTTTTAATTAGGCAGCTGCTGTGTTTTGTTTAAAAAAAATCATGATGCTGTAAATTACATAATACTCTTTAGTTTTTTTTTTGTACAAAACAAAATATAGACGCACTATAACATCGGAAGTTGTTGGCCATTTTGAATATATAATTACAATACCAATGTTCATTAATGCACAACATCTTGGAAGTAGCATGGTACCATTGCTGCTGGAGAAACACCGATGTTCAAGTTTGTTTATTTATCGAAGATTTTTGTTTTTGCGGACATTTTGAAAAGAGACAGCCATTTTAATGAAAGTATACTTGAAATAGGCAGCTGAATTTGGCATAGAATCATTCCTAGAGATCTGAAAACATGCAAAAATACTTACAACACATGATATTATTACTTATTTTTTTAAAATTCTTAACATTTAACTGTTTAAAGTGAAATTTGAGGAAACTGGTGGCCATTTTGAATATACAATTAGCAAAGTTCCGTGATGCATAACACGCGTAACGCCTTCCTCGTTCCGTTATCAAGTGATGGTTTTATAGATTTTTAATTCTTTGGAGTCAAGCCTCAATATATTATGATATATTGCACTATACAATAAGCTACAATAATTACTATACATTAATGCCTATACCCTATATTTACACACAACAATCCATTGGTATTACTTCTAAAATGAAATATTTAACTTCAAAATTGCATGATTCTGCCTAATGAAACTGCCATAATTCTGCCGTAGGCTCTAGACCTAGGCCTACTTCTTCTGGTTCTTATAGGCTCATTCCCACAGCCGTTGAAATATTTGATTTGACCCCATGTCAAAGGTTATATTTTATTTGTAAATGCGCCGAATGTAAATTTGCCGAATGTAAATGCGCCGAATGGTAAAAGGGCCGAATGTAAATGCGCCGAATAGTAAAAGGGCCGAATGAAAATGCGCTGAATGGTAAAAGAGCCGAACGTAATGGTAAAAGGGCGGAATGAAAATGCGCCGAATGGTAAAAGAGCCGAACGTAATGGTAAAAGGGCCGAATGTAAATGCGCCGAATGGTAAAAGAGCCGAACGTAATGGTAAAAGGGCCGAATGTTAATGCGCCGGATGGTAAAAGAGCCGAACGTAATGGTAAAAGAGCCGAACGTAATTGTAAAAGGGCCGAATGTAAATGCGCCGAATGGTAAAAGAGCCGAACGTAATGGTAAAAGGGCCGAATGTAAATGCGCCGAATGGTAAGCTGTTACCGAAGGCAGCGATGGCATTCCATACGCCTATGGTTCCGGTGGTGGAACAAGTCTTCTCTGATAAGGACTCTAAACCAGGGTTGCCATTTGGCCTTTTTGACGGCCAGATTCCTCAAATCTGGCCGTATAAAAATTTGCCTGGCCGTAGCATTTGAAAAGTCACGGCCAAACTATATTTGGCCGAATTTTTGAAAAGATTACATTTTTTCAATATAGGCCTAATATAACGTAGACTTGTTTTAGATATTTTGTTTTTTAGCTTAAATTCTATATTTGATTCCAATCTTGTACTTGTTTGTACTTGCACTAAACACTTAATATATGTTCCCCGATTTGACGTAAGAGAGTTTATTTAAAAGATAACAGTTACATTTAATAATTTAAATTGTTCGGATGAAATATATTGTTATGAAGTTTATCCTCGTTTAAGCTTTATGAAGACAGTTCATTGCAAGTTTGTACCATATATTGTGTGTCTTTGTATATGTTCCATCTTACTAGTGGAGGTTCTATCGCTTTTGAATATAAATTAAATACTGTACTTTAATTAATTTATTATTGCCCACTTGAATTGTATAGCCCTAGGTGCCGCAATGCTCTTTATGTAGAGCGAGTCCAGCAAACTTTGGTTTGTTGCATTTTTTTTTGCTATATTTTTTTAAAAATTGGATATGATGTAGAGTAAACATAGATAAATCAAAAAAGTATGTGCAACATATTTTTTTTCATACGTAAGGAGGGTTGCCAGCCTTTTCAAAATGGCCGCCGTTTTTCCCTAAAATTGTCACCAATATTGTTAATGTATGTCATTAAAATGCAGTATTCAATTGGAAATCCACTCATAACAATGACAGCAACAGTTAACTAAATATTGTACACATTTTTTAGCTATTACAATTTAAAATGGCTGCCATTTTCCATTATTTTAGCTTTTTAGCATACATATTAATATAATAATAACCGACCTGTACAAAAACTCTGATAGAGCTAGTTATATGCAATTGCCATATGCTGTTAATGGTTATTACCATAATTATATATGTGATATCATCAGGCATTGTAGTCCAGTCCGAAATGTAGCAATATCAGAGGTTGCATTTTTTTTTGCTATATTTTTTAAAAATTGGATATGATTTAGAGTAGACATTGATAAATCAAAAGAGTATGTGCAACATTTTTTTTTTTTCATACGTAAGGGGGGTTGCCAGCAGTTTCAAAATGGCCGCCATTTTTTCCTAAAATGTTCACTAATACTGTAAGTTTATGTCATTAAATTGCAGTATTCAATTGGAAATTCACTCATAACAATGACAACAACAGTTAACTAAATATTGTACACATTTTTGAGCTATTACAATTTAAAATGGCTGCCATTTTCCATTATTTTAGCTTTTTAGCATACATATTAATATAATAATAACCGACCTGTACAAAAACCTGTCTCTTATACACATCTTGTGTATACACATTTAATAGAACTGTGCAATTCATATATTCATTTCAACTTCAATTAACATTTATTGAGCATACTCTGGGTTTTGACATGAAAGATAGTGATAACTCCAATTAAATTATAGTTTAATTACGATACAGTAGGTGTTTAATAAAAAAAGGTAAATATTGCTAGTATAACGTATGCAGCGCCTTCCGTTTCCCATAGAAAGGGCGTTCGGATAAAGCACGACGTCGTGATATCTTATGTAGTAGGCTATACTATACATTTGAAATAGTAGTAATTGTGGAAAAACTGCAGCTGACAGGTGAACGTGCTATTCTTATGTAACACTTTTTTTTCTAACTGATACTGGTTTGTTTAAGATATACTAAGAAATGATAAATATAGTCATAACACCATGGGGTTCACCAGTAAGGTTCACATAAAAGCAAAAATTAATTCCGGAAGATGAACAAATACAGTTCGAGTATTGAATCACAATGACTTGTATTACTTTCTTTTTGTAGTTGTTTCATACTATCTTATAGTTAAAACACGTATTCAAAATTTGTATATATGAACATCGGTCTGGTATTGTCGATCAAAGAAGCCACAAAATGGCAGCCATTTTAAATTGTAATAGCTCAAAAATGTGTACAATATTTAGTTAACTGTTGTTGTCATTGTTATGAGTGAATTTCCAATTGAATACTGCATTTTAATGACATAAACTTACAGTATTTGTGAACATTTTAGGAAAAAATGGCGGCCATTTTGAAACTGCTGGCAACCCCCTTACGTATGAAAAAAAATGTTGCACATACTTTTTTGATTTATCAATGTCTACTCTACATCATATCCAATTGTTAAAAAATATAGCAAAAAAAAATGCAACCTCTGATATTGCTACATTTCGGACTGGACTTTATATCAATGCTCATTCGGGTCCGATGGCACCTCCAATTTCAAGCAAGTTTTGTAGAGACTTCTTCGAAGTTACTCTGGAGTTAGGTTGCATATGAGAATGAAGGAGATAATTCTGATAGCAACATTGATTTATTGCTTTAAGTACTGCGACAATAACATTCAGAGGCGAATTTCGAAAGTTTAGATAAAAAGTATTTATTAAAGTTTTCATAGGTTTGTTTTAACGCCAGTTTGT
>NW_022744966.1:2796524-2801094 GCF_011630105.1 Anneissia japonica
GTGTTACTTAACTATGTAACTTAATTCATTCTAATTAAAGAGAGCCACGGATTTGCCAATAACAGGCCCTTAAAATTGCAGGTTATAGATCGACTACAATGACATTAATATTCAATACATTTAAATCAAATTTAGATCAATCTTAATATTGTGATTTTAAATAGCAGAGGTGGATTTAAGGAGGAGGGGTGGTAAAACAAAATTAAAAAATTAAAAAAAAATAAAAATTGATCGCCCAAACGGGCGTGTAGAAAAAGACAAATTTCTTCTAAGATGGTGTTATCTCGATCGGACCCACTTTCGTCCCCCTCCCCTTTTTTCGGCCCCGGTCCTCCCCCTTTCGGACATCTCTGGATTTGCCCCTGAATTGGCCTTCATGTCAGCAACTAAAATAACATAGGCTATTTATTTTTAACAATGTTCTGTGTATATCATTTGAATTTCTTCAATTTCAAACGAATGACCGCTGATTTTCGTATAATTTTTGCAGTATTTCAAATGAATGTACCCACTGTTGTCTTCTAATAGGATTGAAATCTGGCCGAATTTTGGCCGATATCGAAAAAAAGTTTGGCCCAATTTGGCCGTGAGATGGAGTGTGTTTGGCCGTGAAGCCTGTCGACTATCTGGCAACCCTGCTCTAAACCGTAGGCCCAGTGTACACAATTGGCTCGTGTGCACTTTAAAGAACCCAGTACATCATTCGAGAAGAGTAAGGGGTTACCCCGGTGTACTTGTCCATCTCTAGTCCCCTGTCCGGCCACAGAAGGAGCGCTCACGACGCGGCCATGTCAGATACCCATCCAATCTGCGAATCCTTCTACCACACTAGTATCTAAGCTAGATCATACACACTGGCTACGTTGTGGCTCGATCAGAAGAAGAAACTAATTAATATGCATATAACTTCAGCTCATTTAATATTCATTCATAGATCCTCACAAATCCAGCTACAACTGGATACAGTGCACAATTAACACAATTAACTTATGCATATTCATTGTTGTTGACCAGTCATTAGCAATACTTTGCAACCATACACAATAACTTTCCTGCATTTACTATACCTAAATTTGATGTAATGTCAAATAATAAAAATACTGTATTTTAATTCTAAACCAATAGCACAAAATAACAGGTTGAAAAGGATTGAAAGGTTTGGATTGGATTGGATTTATTCGGTGTAAACACCAAGGATAGCCCACGAAAGTCTAGAATAAGACTTATTTCCAGTGGGGTCCTTCTGGTGATTATTCGGCAGTCCCCCCGGAGACAATTCCCTACTCTTTTCCGAAGAGTGTACTGCGTTCTTTAACGTGCACATGGGCCATAACGGGACCAACGGCTTAAACGTCTCATCCGAAAGACGGTGCGCTATTGTAACTTGTATTTCAGCCCTCTAGCTGAAACACAAGGAGAGGCAGCGATGGGAATTGAACCGGGGACCTAGAGATCTCCATTAGCGTACACACAGCGGCTACCATAAGATTAGCAAGCTGATCTCTCATTCTCAAAGAACCTCCAACAATAGCGAACAATAGGTCGACCATTTCATGACTGAGTAATTTAACTGTTCCCTGTAAACCAGGAAAAAGAAACCATGCTTGAGTACACTACCACAATACAGGCAGAAAACGATTATGATAATAATATTCAACTATGATCAGACGAAGAACCGGGGACTGCACGTAAGTAGCAGGGCTATTTTTCATGCTTTGACTGCCATATCATTGAGGTATATCCCGAAATGACAATTTAGGGGTTCCAAATGCTTATCTAATCGCTTTTAGAGTCTACTAATATCGTTCACGTCGAGCGTATGTCTAGATATAGATCCACTTACAAGTGGGTACTCGGTGGCGAATTTAGCAATGTGGGGTGTGAATAATAGGAGCTGAGAAGGACCGAGCGGGGTGGGGTGGGGGGCGGTGGTTTTGAGAGGGGCATCCCCTCCCATTTTAGATTTTTTGGAATTAATAGACAGCTAGACGATCTTAAGATGGCATCTGAAAAGAAGTACTTAAAACAGAAAGTGTACGTTTTCCCAGAGTACACGAGATGCACACACACACACAAGACGAGTGACCATTATTTTGTTTTCACGGTAAACGTAGAGGGGTGGTGGCTAGGCCACCCTATTCACGCCCCTCCCCTCTAGATCCGCCACTGGGGTACCGTATGTAATTATTTATCTCACAACCGTTAATAATATTATTACAACACATAGGAACATGCATAGGCCTATTGTGAACAATTTGAGACCAATATCAAGTCTCTCTGGCCAATGGTTATCGAGATACAGTACAAGCGTCCAAATCGACAGGCGGCCATTTTGATAAACGCCCCTAAACGGGGCTTTCCCCCCATATCTGGGAGGTATAGGAGCTATATTTTATCTAAACTGATCCATCTTGCCAAATTCATCGAGAAAAAAAGGTATCCTAAAATTAGTCACGGATCTAATGAAAATGACTCTGCTATGGTGATGATGTTAAAAACTGGCGTAGCTTACGCCGGCGTAAGCTAATCCACGGATTAAAATTCCAAAGTGTTCACACAAACGGCGTTCACCATTAAAACTTTTAAATCTGTGAATTTTTCGAAGTGGACTTGATTGTTGTATTTTAAATGAACAATTTTACTTCTGATTTTTCAGCTACTAGCATTGTGGAACAGTTGTTGGTGTTAATAGACAGTCTAAATAAGTTAAAATATCCTGCAAAACACAATCAACAAATCATATACATTGTGTAGAAAAAGAAGCCCTTTATTACCATTTCATTTATAGAGAGCACAGGAAATAGATGAAAGTAACTAATCTATTGCAATCGTGATTGGTCAATCTCTTGAAATGAGGTCAAATCATTCAAGCATCATTGGCGTTAGCTCCGTGGCGTTAACTAATTTGGGGGTTGCAGGGTATGGAACGCCAAAAGGACAAAATACAATTGGCAGCAGTGCAAAACTGAGAGTCAGCAGTGCAAAACTGAGAGTCAGCAGCGCAAAACTGATAGTCACCAGTGCAAAACTGAGAGTCATCAGTGCAAAAACACAGAATCACAATGCAAAACTGATTAGTGCAAAACACAGAGTCACAGTGCAAAACTGAGAGTCGCAGTGCAAAACACAGAGTCAGCAGTGAAAAACTGAGAGTCACAGTGCAAAACTGAGAGTCACAGTGCAAAACACAGAGTCACACAGCAAAAGTGAGAGTCACAGTGCAGAACTGAGAGTCACAATGCAAAACTGAGAGTCACAGTGCAAAAATATTGGTGGCAATGCAAAACTCCAATGGCAGTGCAACTCAAGTGGACGCCCTCTATTTTGAATTAAAGTTTCACAGCTTTTTTGGACGGTGTCAACAAGTAAAATGGATGAAATTTTGAGGTCACTTGGGCACTCCTTAGTAACCATTGACAATTTTGAAAGGGGGAGGGGGTGCGTATAAGCGTTACAATTAATACATAAATTAAGTGTTTGAAATAATTAATAAACAGTGGGCTATGGAGAAGGCTAGAAGTAGGTACATGTGCCCGGACTTGTCAAAAAACAAGGCCTAAGTCTAGATATATACCTAAATGCCTCGACTTCGTCGGCTTCTCAAGAAACATTGTTTTCCTAAATAAATCTCACTTAACTATCTAAATTTTCTGCTTTTTTGTCATTTCTGTTGTCTTTTTTGATCCCCAATTGGTTATCTTTTTTTCAAAATTTATTTTGATTGTGCCTTGTATGTATTCCTTGGCAAAAGGTGCGGTACAAGTTCCTGTATTATTAACTGGGCCAGCGGCCTAGCCTAGGCTTTAGGGCCTACCTAGACCTAGGCAGGGGGGAGGGGGTGCAGAGGCTGCGGACCTACCCTCCCCTCCCAAATTCCAAAAGGTCTACTTTTTAAAACCTATGATTTCACAAAATCGTTCCCAATTATCACAAAATGCTATAGCATGCATTGCATTATATATTTGCCGGCTTATCTAACTGTTCATTTTTAATAATGTGGTAGTATGAAATTTGTTAGAAATTAATCGTCTCCGGTGATTGCAGATTGTCCATATAATATGAATAATGTTATCTATAGGCCTGCAGGTGTACAGGACATAATATCGTTACTTTTTCAGGTCCCAAAAACACCCAAATTAATGAAAATTTAAATGAAATATTCATGAATTATGTGTTTGAGAAATCTATTATGTAAAGACCCTCAAAATGCTACTTTGTCGCTTTTCTCACAAACCCCCTCCAGGCCTCTGCCCCATGGACCACCAATTTTCAAAAAGTCCAATTTTTAAAACCTGTTATTTCACTAAAATCGTTCCTATAATTATCGCGAAATGCTATATGCATAACATTTTTTTGCCCGCTCTTCTACCCGTTGATTTTAATAATGTGCTACGAAATGTGTTGGAAATTATCAGCTCCAGTGATTGCAGATTGATCCATGTCATCTTTAGGCCTACAGATGTAAAGATCATGAAAAAATACAATTCCACAGTGGTGGATTCAAATGTGGGGGGAGAGACCCCTAAAATTATAAAAGAAATGGAGAAAAAAAGAAAAATCATAGGCCTAA
>NW_022744966.1:2801590-2807748 GCF_011630105.1 Anneissia japonica
GAAATTATCAGCTCCAGTGATTGCAGATTGATCCATGTCATCTTTAGGCCTACAGATGTAAAGATCATGAAAAAATACAATTCCACAGTGGTGGATTCAAATGTGGGGGGAGAGACCCCTAAAATTATAAAAGAAATGGAGAAAAAAGAAAAATCATAGGCCTAATTAAAGTTTGTCTGAGAATGCCATTTCCGGCCATTTTGAGGTGCCATAATCATAAATTTTCTTACCTAAGCCGCAACCATGGTGGGCTAAGGTGGTATTGACCACCTGTCGGTGCAAGTTCCTCCCTTCACCCCCACCCTCTATTTTTCCTGCTTTACTGTAGGTCCCTAGACAATACTCAAATGAATGAAAATTGAAATAGGATATTACAAATTATGGATTTTAGAAATCCATTAAAAAGGGCCCTTAAAATGCTAATTTGTCAGAGCTTCCAGAAGATTCACCCCACCCTCGCAGG
Source organism: Anneissia japonica (assembly GCF_011630105.1). Lineage (NCBI taxonomy): Eukaryota > Metazoa > Echinodermata > Crinoidea > Comatulida > Comatulidae > Anneissia > Anneissia japonica. Next base: position 2,802,054 of record NW_022744966.1, read on the forward strand.
GATCCCTAGGCAGTCGCCCATCGTAAGGTCCACTCCGGTTGTAAAACGCACCTCCCCATCGAAAATCCTGCCTACGGGCCTTTTGCCAAGGAATACATACAAGGCGCAATCAAAATATTTTTTTAAAAAAGATAAACAGTTGGGGATCAAAAAAGACAACAGAAATGACAAAAAAGCAGAAAATTTTGACAGTTAAGTGAGATTTATTTAGGAAAACAATGTTTCTTGAGAAGCCGACGAAGTCGAGGCATTTAGGTGTATATCTAGACTTAGGCCTTGTTTTTTGACAAGCCCGGGACTACTAGCCTTTTTCATAGCCCACTGTTTATTAATTATTTCAAGCACTTAATTTTTGTATTAATTGTAACGCTTATACGCACCACCACCCCCACCCCCTTTCAAAATTGTCAATGGTCACTAAGGAGTGCCCAAGTGACCTCAAAATTTCATCTATTTTACTTGTTGACACCGTCCAAAGGCTGTGAAACTTTAATTCAAAATAGAGGGCGTCCACTTGAGTGCACTGCCATTGGAGTTTTGCATTGGCACCAATGTTTTACACTGTGACTCTCAGTTTTGCACTGTGACTCTCAGTTTTGCACTGTGACTCTCAATTTTGCACTGTGACTCTCAGTTCTGCACTGTGACTCTCACTTTTGCACTGTGACTCTCGGTTTTGCACTGTGACTCTGTGTTTTGTACTGTGACTCTCAATTTTGCACTGCTGACTCTGTGTTTTGCACTGGGACTCTCAGTTTTGCACTGTGACTCTGTGTTTTGCACTAATCAGTTTTGCACTGACTCTGTGTTTTTGCACTGGTGACTCTCAGTTTTGCACTGGTGACTCTCAGTTTTGCGCTGCTGACTCTCAGTTTTGCACTGCTGACTCAGTTTTGCACTGCTACCAATTGTATTTTGTCCTTTTGGCGTTCCATATGCAGGTACGGTAGCGTTGGGGTCGGAGGTGGCGTCGTGAGTGACGTAAGTAACGCCACTGCCTAGTTCACACACAAAGGCGTACACTACGTCAGACTTACGCCAGCCTTATATGTGTGTGAACTAAGGCTTTAAAATCTGAACAGTCACGCTAAACAGGGCTCGGGATGCTAATGATGGCCCTTTTCGTGGTAGGATTCGGGCGATCAAGACAAAGTTCTGATTTTTCTTATGTACACAAAGAATGTAACTGCATGTCAATCTGTCTGAAACGATTACTAACTATAAAAACATTTCCTCCTTTTTACTGCTATTTAGATGTGGCACACCTTCATTCACTCGATCATTGTTGGTAAAATTTTAGAAGTGTATTTTAGCATTAGCATGTTTCAAGTGGATACATTTCTCCCTCCTTTGTTTAATATATTTAAAACAATAACATGAGCGTTTCAATTTGTGTAGAAAGCCAATAGGCGTTCTGCAATTTTATAATGCAAATGCCAGATTATTATAAGTATAAATGATATCTTTTTTGTTTCAGGAACATGTTAGGCCTAAGTTTCATCAGAGCATTGAGAAGGAAACTGTTGATTAAGTCTGTTAAAACGTATTTGTTAGTTTTAACAATAATTTTTTTCGGCATTTACAAATTTTCATTCAAAACGTAAGCAAAAAACTGTATTTGATTCATTGTGATAAAATTTATTATTATTATTATTATTATTATTATTATTATTATTATTATTATTATTATTATTATTATTATTATCATTATTATCATTATTATCATTATTATCATTATTATCATTATTATCATTATTATCATTATTATTTATTATTATTATTATTATTACTATTATTATTATTATTATTATTATTACTACTATTATTAATACTATCACTATTAATATTACTATTGATAATTATTATTATTATTATTATTATTATTATTATTATTATTATCGTCATTATTATTACTATAATTATTATTATCTCCGCCAGGAGATATATGTTTTCGTTTGTGTGTGTGTGTGTGTGTGTGTGTGTGTGTGGGTGTGGGTGTGTGTGTGTAACGCTTTGCTGTTTCATTTTTTTTTTCTTGTGTACAAAATATCTCAAAAACGGCTGCATATGTGTAAATTCCAGTTACAGGGATTGTTAGGTATGACCAAAACAAGGATGAGGTGATTAAATTGTGGTAACTGTCCGGATTAGGGCGTGGGTGTGAGGACCATTTAAAGGATTTTGTCCTAGACAAGATATCTCAAAAACTAATCAACTGACATAAATAAATAAAGGAATAAATTATCAAGCGCTGGTCACTTCCAATAGGGGGTGAACTTGAGGGTCATTTAAATTGTTGAGGTCCTGTGTGTTTCTTTTGTACAAAATACCTCAAAAACAGCTGCACTGGTTTAAATACCAGTGATTGTTTGGTATCACCCAAGGACGAGGTGATTAAATTTTGGTGGCCAATCTACGGAAGCTTAAAAGTGCCATCCAGATGTTTAGATAACTATCTCGTGATGTGTACATCTTTTAGAAGAGATGATTACATGACGAGATCCTAGATCTGGTCATGTGTACATCCTTTAGAAAAGATGATCAGATGACAAGATCCTGGATCTCGTCATCTGAACATCTGGGAAGTCACTTTAAGCTTCCGTAGCGACGTTTTGCTTTGAAGGGCGCATATCTATCGGCACCAACATATAATCATTTCATTTTTCGAACGCCTTCGCCTGATAACTTTCCTTATATTCAATGAAAAAGTTGGTGTCTTAGTAGGGCCTATATGTTATTGGGTTGTCACTGAATCCAATAAGACATGTGAAAGCCTAGCAGCCATTTTGAAATTCAAGATGGCCGCTGTAAAAATGAACCAAAATCGAAGATTTCAGTAAAATTCCACTTCTCTATGAAAAATAGTAAATTTGAGTCTTATATGTTATTGGTCTTAGTCCAATAAACATAGTTTCAAAAAGCTAGGATGGCAGCCATTTTAAAATTCAAGATAGCCGCCAAAAAAAAAAAAACCTTAAAAAATTGAAAATATTGGTATGTAATTCCACTTCTCCTCGATTAAAAATGCCAAATTTGGTGTCTACTCAAATGTTATACACCAATTTCATTTTTGAAGGTTTTTTTGGCGGCTATCTTGAATTTCGAAATGGCTGCCATCCTAGCGTTTTGAGACTATGTTTATTGGAATCAATAATATATGATTAGACCCATATTTACCATTTTTCATAGAGGAGAATTGGAAGTATACTGAAATATTCGATTTTTAAAGCGGCCATCTTGAAATTCAAAATGGCTGCCATTCTAATCTTTTGAAACATGTCTTATTGGATTCAGTGACCCCAATAACATTAATTAGACACCAGGTTTACGCTTTTTCATTGAATATAAGTAAAGTTAAGAGCCTATATCTAAATTTTTAAAATGGCCGCCCCTTTTTCTGGAGGTTCCTTCCGCTCAATTTTTTATTTATACCCTAGCCTAGTGATGTTAAATCAGTAGAGAAACCTTGGTCTCCGAAAAATGGTCACGGGGACCCTGATTTATGATTGTTAAAATCACTGTATCGTTTTTTTAATCATGTGCAGAATTCTAACGTCCTCGAGGAATGGCGAGCGACAAATTTACTCGACACCGATAGGTCTTAGGCATGCGCAAAACAAATCTATAATGATCGAATCACTGACTCATGAATCTGTGGACCTGAGTGAATTGCTTGAATTGCTGTTAAAACCGTGGGCGAAAAATCAGTCAAATCTTGTAGACCTTAGGTACGTAAAGTAAAACATATTCTAAAAATTAAAGAAAGATAATGTATAAGTCAGGCTATTCTGATATTCGTTATGGATTAGGCCTATAGGTTTACTTACAATAATAATGATTATTTTGATTTTGATGATAATGGTATATATAAATGAGAATGATTATGATGATAACAATAATAGTAATAATAATAATAATAATAATAATAATAATAATAATAATAATAATGATAAATTATAATGAATTTACAATTCTAATTCAACTCATTTGACTCATTAATACATTGTAACTGGCAAAGTACATTTTAAATAGTTCCTTCTGGTTTCTGTATAAACATAAATATAAATTCTTATTCATTCATTCATTTTAATCATTTATTTCAAAATCAACTCAACATACAATTAAAGAAAATTAACATTAGGTATTATAACATACAGTCGAAATAATTAAGTTATGTCAATTAGGTAAACAAATCAGTGTATGCATCATAAAAAATTAAAAAGGGGTAAGCAAAATAGGCAAAAAACTCATGCTCTCCTAAATAAAAATAAAAGAAAAATATAAATAAGCAAATAAGTGAATATAAAATAATAATTGAAGTAGTTGCATGATTAATTAAAGTTACTGTAGAAATAAATAATTACATTATTGTTCCATTATTGGAGTATTTATGTTTTTTCTTCTTTTTTCCTTCTTTCTTCTTTCTATTTCTTTTTCCTTATTTGTAATAATTGTTTATATTTACACATGTTTGTATTAGTTGCGATGAAAACCTCTGCTTCATGAGACCTAGCTCCGTGCTCAATCACAGGCTTCCATCGCAACCAGTATATGTTAGTTCAACTTAAAAATAAAACAGACATGGAATTAACAATAAACTCAATTACAGCATATATTTCATGTATTATAAGTAAACCATTAACCATATTGATAATAATATTGGTATTAGTAATAATTATTTAATATTCAAAGTAAAATCATGCCTGACCTAATAAGAATATGATACAGCATTCTAAACTACAAAATAAATAATAGGTTTATTTCAACAAAATCTAAAAAATTATGTGTAGACCTATTATGGTAAACCTTTCCAAAACTCCTGACCGAAAATATCATTATTATATAATGACAATGATATAAATGATGATAAAGATGAAGGTGATCACATAATAAATTTGATAAATAAATGGATGATTATTAATACCGTCTCTCTCAGGAAAAAAATGTATGGAAAAAAATACAATGATGCAAATTTGACGGAGGTAATATTCGCTAGCCAATCAAGTATGAAACCTGGTGAGAAATACCGAACAGTCTTCTTCTACCCACGAGGAAAAGGTCACATCAATAATGGAATGCATGATCTGCTTCCTAAGGTAAATGCTCATTTAGTGACGTTTTATTCAACAATGAATACCTTGTCATTCGACACAATAATTAGTGTGGCAAGAAAAGAGGTAAAAACAAACACTTTACACTTTACCTGATGACAAGGGAAGAATACCCACGGCACAAACTGCTGTTCATCCCCGTGTTCATGTTGCTGGTTTTTTTTAATTATCCATTTATTTATGTTTCAGTGAAATTCTATATTTGGAAATTTTGCATGAAATCTGTCAACCACGCTGTCATGGTCGAGGTTGTTTTACCTATCACAATGTATTCCAAGCACCATGAGGCTATCCAAACGAGCATTTTGTCATAACAGATCGCAAATTATTTTTAATTTGTCTCATTGAACTATTATTATTATTATTATTATTATTATTATTATTATTATTATTATTATTATTATTATTATTATTATTATTATTATTATTATCATAATTATTATCATTATTATAAATGTTGTTGTTGTTGTTCATAGTTGAATGAAAACAATATGGTGCTAAACTAACATTACATGTAAATATTTTTTTATTTGTTTATTCCCCGACAAAATTTACTCGTCTTCCCTGACGGGGTGGTGGACTAT
>NW_022744966.1:2807776-2811976 GCF_011630105.1 Anneissia japonica
TGGGGGGGGGGGGGCTGAAGCTGGACTGCTGCAGCTCCTGTGTTCCGCGATTTCCAGTCAACACTTCCTTCCGCCTTTGCGACCTGATTCTTAATCATTTTCTCATCGAATGCCACCTTCTTTTAGCGTTGAAATTTACGTACGAGGTCTTCGTGTTCATTCGCCAAGTGTGGAGAAGGATCGTGACAGTAATTACTGTACGAATAACGGACTTGTGTTTTAGTTCAAAGCACTGCGAGTCAAACTAGGGTTTAGATTTCCTCGCACGTTTTACAGTTTGGGACCTGCTAACAAATTCCCATAATGATTAATAGTTGACAGCTTCCGTGCCATTTTTTGTCGGGTCGTGTATTTCCGTCACCAATCAGTACCGTCGGAACCGCACCGGCTTTGGCTTGACCACTTTTTAATCTGGTGTGCGGTAAGAATGGCCCCGGAAAAAATGGCCCAGGAAAAAATGGCCCCGGGAAAAATGGCCCCGGTAAAAATGGCCCCAAATGACAGGTAGGTAAGAATGGCCCCAATAATAAAATTCTGTATTAAAAATGATTTAAAAAAAATTATTATATGCATTTTTTTTAACTGAAATTATTTAGTTTTTAAAAAGTAATCTAACATCAAATAAATTGCCATTTATATTTTACTTTTTGTAGGAATTACATATTCAATGATAAAATATTCAAAGATAGAAAAAAATAAACACTTTTTATTTTTTTTCCATTTAAATGTTTAAAAAATAGCAACAACATAATCCATAAATCAACATAAATAATGCATTTATTAATACTAAAATAATTTATTTGGAGCCAATTTCGCGGAAGCGGAATCACAATTTTCAAGAAATTCAATCCGGGTATTGGTAAACCCCACAAACAATGAGTTTATATGAACATCAAATTATTATTTATTTTTTTTTTGAAAAAGAGAATTCTACAATCATAATTAAAGGGTTTGGATGGGGTTCACAGTGTGTTTGGGGGTTTGTGGTGTATTTGCAAGTATTTTTTCACAAAAAAATCAACATTTTAACCAAAAAATAGGTTCTTATGAATATTTAATTTTCTTATTGATATACCAAGTGAGTCAATCAAAATTGAATTGTTTGGTTTTCTACAGTGTGTTTTGGGAGGTTTGTGGGATTTAGAAATACCATTTAATCCTACCATAATTACCCTACCCTCACAATTACACGCCGTTTTAATTCTTAGCATAATTGCCATATTTACATATGTATATATAGTATCTCTGAAGTAACTCTAAGCAGAACATTTATTGCTAAGTTTGTTAGAAAGTAAGCCTCTCCCTTTTCCTATACATGAACTTGTGATTCAAACACACATTTGATCCACATGCTTTAACTACTGTTTATTTGCACTGTTTATAACATGTAAAATTATTTCATTTGATACTTAACAAAAGTGTATTTTGTGGTTATCTATGAGTTGCATATTTTGGTAGTTGAAGTACTGTATGTCATTCCTCTACTTTGTTAGTGGAATAACGTTTTTAAAACTTATTTCTATCAAAAAATGTTATTCAATGGCCATTGTTTCCCGATAATCTCTCAGTACATCTCTCTAATTAAAGACCTGCTCTAAAAGTAGTCTTTAAATATCTCTATTTAGAGGGAAATCAAGAAATGATATATAAAATGTATAATGGATTTTACAGTTACTGTATGCTGTTATTGATGCTTAAACTATTTCCCGGTAGTCGCATATCATCCCTATAATTAAAGACAGTACTCAACAGGGTACATAGATAACATAGTATCCGGAATCAGTTTACAGGCTTGCCTCCTTGATTTCGGTATTTGTTATTTAGTATTAGGCCTAGTAGTAAACAATTGTAAAAGCATGCAAATATCATCATGAATTTGCGCGAGATCGCGGGCCAGAAAGCGGGAGTCCTTCTTACCGATTTCCAGGAGACTCCATTACGGGACTTCATAAGCCTACAAAAATTGAGTGGATACAAATTTTCCCTCTTCATGGTGATAGGGCATGATGCGGGGATACCAAAACCAAGTTACTAAAAATCTGATTTCGCCTCTGTGACCTTTGACCTCAATCTTAATAATTTTATTGAAAAAAAACATAAATTGCTATATCTCTGTAACGTAATGAAGTAATTTTTATGTCAAATTGCTCAGAATACATACATTTATATTTGCTCTAATGCACCTTTTTGCATGAAATCCATCGTGATTTTTCAAAAAAGTCATGTTTTTGGACAAACTATCAAATGGTCATATCTCTGCAACGCTTAGGTCTATAGAAATTATTTGGTGTCAAATTGTTCAAAAGACATACATTTATATTTGCTCTAATACAACTTTTTCCATTTACTGGGAAATGCAGTTCATTATAAGGCCTTGACATATGTTTATTGAGATGTTACAGTAGTGACCTGTAGCATAGTGGTACAACACATTGTGGGGTACAAAATCTAAGTTACTGGAAATATGATTTCACCTTGTAACCTTGTAAGCCTATGTCTGTAATATTGTGGTGTATTGAAATGATTTTTCATGTCGAATTTTTCGGAAGACACACATTTATATTTACTTTAATATTCTTTTTTCATGAAAACTAATGCGTACTGAGAATTTCTTCAAAATTAAATTTTTGGGCAAATAATATGAAAAATACAGTTAATTATTAGGCATTGACATATGTTTATTGAGATGCTACAGTAATGACCTTTGGCATAGTGGTAGAACACATTGTGGGGGTAAAACATCCCAGCTACTGGATTTTACCTCTGTGACCTTCAGTGGCGTAGAAAAGTATTTTTCATTGGGGGGAATGATTGGCGTGTTAGCCAGTGTCGTAACAGGCGCGGGAGGGAAAAACTTCCCCTCCCCTGACGGTTTTTACCGGGCTGACCAAGCCGTCGTACCGGGCTGGGTAATAAGAGAAAAGAAAGAGGGGAGAGGGAGGGAAATAGAAAGAAGAGGAAAAGAAAAGGAAAGGAAAAGAAAAAGAGAAGAGAAAAATAAAGACAAGAATATCATAATGACCAGACTCACAACACCCTGCAACCCCTTCTCCACTTCAAAAACTGTCGTAACTCCTTTGGTCTATGCTGCCCGATGGCGTACCACTGGGGGACAAGGGGAAAATATCTATCTTTGGAAAATCTTCCCCACCCCTTTATAAATGCCCTTTTCATCCCCTGAAAGTGCCTAAAAATCTCAAATTTCTCGCGCCAATTTCCTCTAAAAATTGCACATTTTAGGGAGTTTTGATCAATTCCAACGAAATTAGAATTAAAAACAACGGAGGACAAGGGGAAAATATCCATCTTTGGAAAATCTTTCTCCACCCCTTGACAAATGCATCATCTGAAAGTGCCTAAAATTCTCATATTCTTTGCGCGCATTTCTTGTTACGGTAGGCCAGTTTCCTCTATAAATTGCATTTTAGGGAGTTTTCATCAATTCCGACGAAATTAGAATTAAAAACACAAAAATATTTTGCACGCTTCGCGCGCATTTTTTAGGGCTTTTTAGGTTTATTCTTTTAAGTTATTTAAACACATAATAGTCCCAAACTCAAGGAAGACAAATTTAAGATAGATCGTTTTAACCTAAAAGAAGGGCCTCAATGTGTATTGATGGTCAAAGAATATGTTTTTAATAAATAAAACCATGATGAAAATGCTTATGTTTAGTTTCAAACACACGTGTGTGGCCTATATAAGTCATGTCGTATTGTTTTCTGTATGGGGAGTGGGGTGGGGTGTGTATGGTAAATTACTAACCGGGAAAATAAATACCCACTCTGACCCAAGACCCCTGTTACGCGCCTGGTGTTAGCGCCAATGTGTGCCCTTGTGCGGACAGGGGATGTGGCCCCCCCCCCCTCTGAAGCTGGAAACCTTGTTTTTGCAAAATAAATTGATGCAATTTGCTATTATAGGCCTAATCAATAAATTCCCCATCAACCGATATGACCTTAAACATTCTTGGAATTGACATAACATTACTGATGTCGTGCACACCCTTCAGTGTGAAATGTGACTCTCTTTGCAAGCACATCTAACATCTAAGGAAAGAAGAGCTTAGATTGGTACCAGATAAAATAATTTTGTTATCAACATTAACACATTATGCTAATTTTCATCTTTGTAAGCGCATAAGACAGTGCAAATTATTTCTGTGACAGTCTTTTGAAGTGTTTAAAGCTCCATTTTATC
>NW_022744966.1:2815524-2818082 GCF_011630105.1 Anneissia japonica
GGCCACCCCCTCCCCCTTGTCAAATATTGGGGGGATATATCCCCCATCCCCCCCCCCCGGGATCTACGCCTATGGTGACCTTTGCTCAATGGTTTTTTTTAACATGAAATTAAAATATCTATGTAACGCTTTAGTCTATTGAAATGATTGTGGTGTCAATTTATGTGCTCTATTACAAATTTTGCCATAAAACCTAATGCTTACTGAGAAATTCTTTAAAATCATGTTTTTGGGCAAATTAAATATATGGAAGTCATATTTTTGCTTTTAGATCAGATATTTAGGTCTTGACATTGTATATTAAAATATTTCCCTTAAAATATTTAAGAAAAATGCAAAATTTACACCATCATTGCCTTCTTCCATAAAACACCATCCATAATTATGGAGAATGATAAATGATGATAACTTATGCCGATGGATGGTGACAAAAATGATGGTGACGATAATACTGTAGAACATTATTATGCTGACGTAGGACAATGATGATGGATGATGCTGGTGGTAGTGGGTTACGATGATACTGAATTAAGCCGATAATGATGATGCTGATAGATGGTGACGATATTGAATGATAATGGATTGGATTTAATTGATGATGGTAGTGAATAATAGAAATTATAATGCTGACGGAAGACAATGATGATGGATGATGCTGGTGGTAGTGGGTTACGATGATACTGAATTAAGCCGATAATGATGATGCTGATTGCAATGCTGATAGAAGGTGACAACATTGAATGATAATGGATTGGATTTGATTGATGATGGTAGTGAATAATAGAAATTATAATGCTGACGGAGGACAATGATGATGAATGATGATGTTGGTAGTGGGTTACGATGATACTGAATTAAGCCGATAATGATGATGCTGATTGCAATGCTGATAGATGGTGACAATATTGAATGATAATGGATTGGATTTGATTGATGATGGTAGTGAATAATAGAAATTATAATGCTGACGGAGGACAATGATGATGAATGATGATGGTGGTAGTGGGTTACGATGATACTGAATTAAGCCGATAATGATGATGCTGATTGCAATGCTGATAGAAGGTGACAATATTGAATGATAATGGATTGGATTTGATTGACGATGGTAGTGAATAATAGAAATTATAATGCTGACGGAGGACAATGATGATGGTGATGAAAGATTACGATGATACTGAATTATTCCGATAATATGATGATGGTGATTGTAATGATGATGATAGAAAATGACAGTATTGAATGATGATGGATTGTATCTGATGGACGATGTAGTGGATGATCATGACAATGATAATTACATGGATAGGTCCATGATGATACAGTAAAAAAGTGATGATTATGATGAAAATGCTATTGAAGTTGTGGAATGATAATAGGGAGAATAATGATGGAGGATGATGATGGTAATATTTATGATGATTATATGATGATGATAAGGTGACGGAAATGACAATGATGATATGATAAAGGATGACAATCTTGATAGTAGGCTACCATAATGGGGAACGATGATGATAGTGATAATAGAAAATTACTACGCTGATAGAAAACGATAAGGGGAGATGGTGATGCCGTAGGATGACGATGATGCTGCAGGATGACAATGATGATGACAGTGATTAGGATAATAATGGAATATGACGATATAGGATGATAATATATATGATTATAATCATTCTAAAAACATGAAAGTTAAAGAATGAAAATTATGGTGGTGTCTGATAATCGGGATGAAAATTGTTGACGATGATTTAGGAAAGAAGATGAAGACGACGATGATATATTACCATTCAATATAGTCATCTTCTATCAACACTACATCATTATTATCGGTATAATCCAGTATCATCGTAATCCTCCATCACCATCATCATCCGCCATAATTTCCTCCTCCATCATCATAATTTTCTATTATCGTCACCACCATTTTTGTCACCATCCGTCGTCATAAGTTACCATCATTTATAATTCTTCATAATTATGGATGATGATTTATGGAAGAAGATGGTGTATTTTATTCTCTTTTTTTTTTTGCATTTTTCTAAAAATATTTGAAGGAAAATATTTCAATATACAACTATGTAAAGACTTAAATATCTGACCTAACAAACTCTATTTTGCAGATATATGGCTTCTTCATATTTAATTTGCCTAAAAACATAAATTTAAAGATTTTCTCAGTAAGAACTAGGTTTTATGGTAAATTTTGTATTAGAGCAAATAAATTGACACCAAAATCATTTCAATATACCAAAGCGTTAGTGAGATATATCAATATCATTATTTTTTTCAATAAAATACATACAAACTAAGGTCAAAGGTCACATAGGTCAAATCAGATTTCCAGTAACTTGGATTTTGTGGCAAAATGTGTACTAGAGCAAATAAATTCACTACAATATACCGAAGCGTTGCAGATATGGCAATTTCATTTTTTTCAATAAAAAAACATTGAAATTGAGGTCAGAGGTCACAGAGCTTAAAATATTCATGTTGAAATAAATTGCATTCTAAAAGTCTACTCAGTTTCCTGTTCTCTTTCTATATTATATATA
>NW_022744966.1:2819220-2821618 GCF_011630105.1 Anneissia japonica
GTATAATATATATATACCGTATATATCAGCTAGAGCTTTCGTTTTGTCTTCCTTTGTTTCTCTTGTGTAATTTTTTGCCTTAAAATTGAATAGAATAGAATAAAAACGCACTTCCCCATCGAAAATCCTGCCTACGGGACTGAGAACTCATTTATTATACTCGGTGTATAACAATCGTTTCGGTAACTCAAGCCAAGGAGATCCGAGTTCGTTCAACTAACTCTGATCCTGAACTAACTAGTCGCACGTACGCACTGTACAGCACACATTCCATCTCTCTCACCTCTTCTCGTGGAAGGACCACAAGGAGAGAGAGAAGGCCTAGCCCTCCCTTGAAAACAGCAGTAGCACTGGCTGCCAAGAGTGGAGGGGAGGATTTCTACATTCCTTGCTTTAAGCCTGGTTTCCATAAAAATCGCTACACGCTTTCGCCGACGCTGATTAGTCAGTGGAATCAGGGAGCGTCCCCGATTGCGTCAGCTACGCAGTGCAAGGACTGTAGAAAAAGCTGTAGTGACTGTGTAGCGATCTTAAAGCTTGGTTTCCATACAATCGCTTTCGGTGATGCTAATTGGTCAATCGGTCGAATCGGGTATCCAATTCTTTCGTCGTTTTCAGTCCAATCGTTCATTTGTCGAGCTTGATTCAACTGACCAAACAGCGTCGCCAAATGAGTCGGCGATAGAATGTAGCTATTTTTTTTTTTTTTTTTGGAAACCAGGCTTCAGCATCACCGAAAGTTGTCGGCGATAACGTGTAGCGATTGTATGGAAATCAAGCTTTATATAGGAACACCATCAGCCAATCAGAAAGTACCTATTGCCCAATAGAGCTGTTACAACCATAGAGTAAATGCTATGTTCTATATGTTACTACCGAAGGGGTAATTTCGTTACAATATTTAATGCTATCTGTTTCAGATATAAGAGGTTAAATCTAACAGAACATCAGACGCAGTTCATTGAGTATTTGCTGCAGTACAAACAATCATATTTTTGGTTTCCTGCATTCCATGAAGGCCTTAGTACAAAATTGAGTTTTACTGCTGCGAAGGTCATGTCTAGAGACGCCCGAGTAGCCAACCGATCACTGTTCGGGCGTTCGGATCACAATGTGGCAACCGCACGATTTTGGAATATAACGAGGATTATAAGTTCAGGTTTTAATGTTTTCTTCATTGATTACCAATTTTGTAGAGATGTAAGCCTAGACTATCAATTGAAATTACAACGATTTTTTGCGGCCAGTAAAAGTAATGCATTCAGCCTTTACCATTTGAACGATTTTATTTATATTTTTTGCAGGATTTTACATGGCGAACACGGCGGTAGCAATGTGTGATGAGGTCAATCTATATGGATTCTGGCCCTTTTACACAGACCATCGGAATCGCGACCTTCAGTATCACTATTACGAGCCAAAGAAATTCAACAGGAAAACGCATCATTTCAGTAAAGAGTTTCGGATACTTGTAGATCTGCATATGAAAGGGGTGCTGAAACTCAACATTGATACATGTAGGTCTACATAGGTGTAACCCGAGTTCCAATATGAACCGATAGATTCGAGGAAAACGCCTTGTTAAAAATATAAGTAAAATTTATTGAATAAAATGAAATCAATAGGAATAAAGTTATGAAAATGTAGACTTTAAATATAAACTGTGTTAAGTTATTGTAGATAGTCCATAAACTGTTCTTTACACGAACCAATTTCTTGCTTCTCCCTCTTGCGGTAATAATAGGCCTATTCAAAACAATGTTCAAAAGTTCAAAAACTATTTCCGAAACTTGAAGTTTACAGTGTTCAAAGTTCATGTGATTTTTAATAAAAGCACTTCTGTTCCAGTGGGTGAATCCAAAATGATAGAATTGTAAGTTTTGATATATAAAAAGAGAAATGTATGTAATACACTAAAATATTTAAACTAATAATAAAACACGAATGAATACAATGCTTGTGCATGCATCGTTAGATGTACAATACAATAGTCTATAGGAAGAGTTCAGAATAATTCATGAAATTTTACCAAACTTAACTACGGCGCTAAACTTGTATAGCACACATCGCATAAGGTCTCTATGCGTTTTTAATAAAGTTAAATAAAAGCGAGGAAGAAAAGACATAGTAGAAAGAAAAAAACCCATCAAAAAGCAAGAAGAAAAAGAGTAAGGAGAATTTGTTTGAATGTTTGTGTTTTGAAATGTTTAATTAAGTAACGGTTGGGAACTTATGGTGTTTGGGTCTGGTGTTTGTACTAGAGAAGGCAGGAGTAATTAACACATTGATTTTTTACTTTTAGATTTGTCAGGTTTTGATTTCGTTAGCTTTTTTTTGTGTTCGTATTTTTGATCGCCGTTACGTAAGTATGGCACTGTTGTAAAAGTGTCGTTTCCAA
>NW_022744966.1:2822212-2826157 GCF_011630105.1 Anneissia japonica
GGCCTAGAAATCAAGTGGGTGGAGTGGAATGTTAGAAGCAGTCAACATAGCCAGATACCCTAATTAATCCGCCCTGGTCACCCTAAGCCCTGTCTCTTATACACATCTTACATAGCAATAATAATTAGAATGTTAAAACGTTCGTTTATTTTGATCTAATATTACTGAAAAGATCTGTGTTTCTTGTCAAAAAGTTTTTCTCTTTAATTTTAAGCAATATTTAGAGGATCTAAGTTCATTCTGGATTCAATAAAATATTTCTCACTTTTTTCTTTTAGTTAATCCAGGTGTCAATTTGTGTAAGTATGTTATTTTTACTTACGGACTTGACATGTTTTGCCTCTTCGCAAGAAGCATCGTCAAAAGTAAAGCGATGACAGCTTGGATGACGTTTCGGTAAATAGGTCCATTTTAATAACAGTTGTTTCATGGCATAACATAATAATACAGTTCACTTAAAAAAATGTTCAGGTCAGGAACATACTTGACAGAGGATTAAAAAGTTCTGTAGTCCAGGTGCAGGACAAAGGCAAAACGAAAAAAAAACCAGACTGGAAAGTTTTTATTTTATGATGCGCGGAAATGCGCTTCCTGCCTCTGGCCCATGTGATGTTGTATGCGTAATAAGCTAATAGATATTGACAATAGCAAGGATTTTTGGATGAAATAATTGTACTGGTATCCAATTTTGTTGGGTTTCAATTTAATATGACCAATTTTAATTTTTAAAAAAATTTAATTTATTTATTCTTTTTTTTGTGTGTGTGCGAGACCAGTTTGAGATATTTTACTTTTTAGGACAAAATGATGCTAAATTTACCAAAATTATTCCAGCACATAGGCCTATGCTAGATGCTAAAAAAACATGAGAGGTCTTTGGTTGAATAGCGACAGCCTTTTGGTTTTTTTCTTATCAATTCGTTATTGACCGGCAAAGAAATCTAAGGCTTTGGTATTCATACAGGTTTTAGCTTTATGAATTCTCTCAATTTGATTACCACATGCTTATTCAATGATAGTAGACTGTAGCTTCTTCATTTTGGCTTTTAGTCGGCATGCCGGCCTTTACTCGATATTTTGAGGTACTGGTAGGCCTATGAAGATGACAGATCTTTCGCAGTCTCATTTAATGCTTCTGGTCTAGGCCTACCTAGGAAATAAAATTAAGTGACAAGTAAGTTTTTAAAATCTTTGGTAAACCCAAACGAAAAGTAGGTGGCGCTATTAACCGAAACGTGATCGGGAATTCCAAGCTGTCATCCCTTCACTTTTGAAGATGCCTTTTGGCAAGAGGCGAAACGTATCAATTCCGTAAGTAAAAATAAAATTTACTTACACAAATTGACAACTGGATTAACTAAAAGAAAATATTCAGAAATATTTTACACAATATCTTTTTATATTGTGGCCTACTTGGCCTCATAGGCCTATTTATTACTATATGAATAATATTAATAAAATTAATTAATAAGATTTGTACGCAGTGCTCATTTTTTCATTAAAACAAAACTTTTAATCAACCCTCCGATTTTGGACTTTTTTCTAGAGCTTTTAATCAACCCCCTAATTTGGAGTTGTTGCGTTTTGTTCTCTCTATAGGGAGATCTTGTTTTATAACTTAAGTTAATTTAAAACTCCGAAATTTTTAAAAGTTTTTAAGTTGTTGGGGCGGGCGGCATTATTTTTACCCCATACAGTTCCAGCAGAAATTATAGAGGGTGCTATTTTAGGTCAGTTAGGAAGAACTGATATGAATAATGATTGCCGGTGTAGCACGAATTTTAGTTCCAAGCGAATTAGACTAGGAAAATAAATCAAAAAAGAGGCCTAGAAATCAAGTTAGGGGGAGTGGAATGTTAGAAGCAGTCAACATAGCCAGATATCCTAATTAATCCGCCCTGGTCACCCTAAGCCCTGTTGACACTTAATTTTTCACCTGGTATACAAATGGCGGCCATTTTTCAAAATGGCCGGCAAATTTATCTAAAATGTGCATATAATTGGAACTAAATAAGCTACAGATATGATGTTGGTGTCTAAAATCATAATTTCTATACATGCAACAAACCAGACATATAAAAACTACTGTCACTCATGCCAGATTGGAACATAATTCAAAAATAGGTGTTTATTTGTTTTAAAATATCCGCAAAATATACAGTACTTTAATGTGTATAAAATAAGAATAAGTATATAAACTCACCCAAAAGTAGTCGTGTTTGGTATCGTTGGAAAGCTCTTCCGATGCTGAATAATGTATGGCAGTTTATATATCAGAAACGGTGTAGTGTTTCATGTATTGTCCCATAAAGTCCAATTATGGCATATCATAAAATAAACAGGACCCATTTGCGTAACTCGTGAGCTCTCGGATGGCGGAGGAGGGGGTCCAAGTCCGAGTCCAAATGCGCCCTGGAGAGGGTTAGATACTTTTACTTACAGTAACACTGATACTCAGCACTCTCCTACAACGCCTTAACAATACGTAACATTTTCTATAATTTCCGAAAAAACCAAATAGACCAAAATCCCACAAACACAATATTTGGCAGATTTATTAGAAGGGGTTCTTTAAACTATGCCCCTGGATGCCCCACTATGGCGGTTTGACCAGTTATGTAATGCATGTGTGCTTTCTAGGGAAACGCTTACTTCCTCCATGTCCAAATGAGTCCCTGAAAGGCGGTGGGCCCTACTTACTACTACCGAGCAATCTAATAATACAACCGCTTTTGACAAAATAATTTCTTTTAATTAATAAAAAAAAATGTATGAGCCCCGGACGGGTGCATAACTACCCACCTTAAAGTCCGCCTCCGACTTTAAACATGTCAGTAAATAAAGAATAAAATACATGGTTATCCATCATAGTAGGCCTAATATTAAATATTATACACAGCATGTTGAAATCGATTAAAATAATTTACATTATACATTAAATGCCTACTAATAATTCAGATATTCGGATGATAAACGCCTGCAACATCATCAATTGGACCTTACAGGACGATCGGGTCATTTTATTCAGATTGACCTTATCATGTTTCAGAGCAACATATTTTTTGGTATTAAAGTAACACTTTATTAAAAACGATCAATGAATTTTGTTACTCAAACGTCTTTATATTGATATTTTCAAGCATATTAGATGACCTGAAGAAAAAGTGATCCAGAAGTCGTAGGCTTACTGTACAGTATATTATGGCGAAAGTAAATTTTTTCCGTCTCTGAATTTTAATAGTGTTACTGTAATAGAGCCTATTATTAAATATTGGAATGGTACCTTATAGATTTATAACCAGGTAGCAGAGCAGCTTAGCTCAGTTGCCTAAACTGGTGGTAGCCTCTGTGTGCGCTAAAACGTGGGGATCTCTAGGTCTCCGATTCAAATAAAATCAAATCATTGTTTATCCATCACTCAAAATGGGTTGAATTTTACAAAAGTAAAGGGTTCAAGCAGAAAAATCTAAACAATCAACATTTAAACATTTTTCAACAAATAGACCCTCATCACAATAACAGCAAAAGGAAGCGAGGTTTAAAGGGCAAAAAGGCAACCAATAATAAAATTATTATTATTATTATTATTATTATTATTATTATTATTATTATAATTATTGTAGTGAGATTATTATAGTTATTTTAATTACTGACTTAAAAATGAACAAAGCATTCGCCTGTACAGGGAGTCTTTTGGAGGATAAATTCTTTAAGATTTCTAAGATGGAAATTGGAAGGAGCTTTAGGAATGAGGTAGTGTATTGAATTCCCATCACTGCTCTTCCTTGTATTTCAGTTGGAGGGCAGAAATGCAAGTTACGATAGCGCGCTGTCTTTCGGATGAGACATTTAACCTGTTGGTGCCGTGTGCATTATGGCCTGAGTGCACGTTAAAGAACGCAGTATACTAATTGGAAATGAGTAGGAAATTGTTTCCCGATGTAC
>NW_022744966.1:2827524-2886210 GCF_011630105.1 Anneissia japonica
TTATATACTCGTTCTTATTTTATGTACATTTTAAGTAAGTATATTTTGCGATTATTTTTAAACAAATAAACACCTATTTTTAATTATGTTCCATTCTGGCTTGAGTGACAGTAGTTTTTATATGTCTAGTTTGTTGCATTATAATTATGAGTTTAGACACCAAAATCATATCTGTAGCTTACTTAGTTTCAATTTTATGCACATTTTAGATAAATTTGGCGGCCATTTTGAAAAATGGCCGCCATTTGTATACAAGAAGCAAAATCAAGTGTCAACAGGGCTTAGGGTGACCAGAAGGGATTAATTAGGATATCTGGCTATGTGGATTGCTTCTAACATTCCACTCCCCCTAACTCATTTTTTTCAGATTTTTTTTCCTAGTCTAAATTTTAGTATTTTGTCCGTCTGGATGATCAGAGCCTATGGGACACAAATTTGCAACACTTTCTTCCTGGGTAAACAATTATTAAATATGTCTATGTATTCGTTAAAAAAATAAAGTAACTAAAGTTTATACAATCGAGCATGTACCTTATGTTCAACTTAACTTCACAGCTTAATTATCTAGCATAAACAATCAGCAAAAAATATGTAAAAGCTAATTTACGTTGAAAAAAATCACCAGTCACTTTACAGCGAGAATCAGCGAGCATGATGGGAAGGTTAGATGAAACATACTTTCCTTTACAGAGACAGTAATTAGGCTAACAATAATAAGAATAATAAGAATTTAGGTCTGGTACCTAATTTATCGATGGTACCTGAATTTTCGTGACACCTGCTTAACACTCATTCTGCTTCGAGTCGCGAAAGTACGAAAGCCTATTCGTGCCACTTAAGTATATAAAATCATCAAAATTTAATCCGAAATTTCGGATAAGTAATCCGAAATAACGGATTAGTAATCCGTTATTTCGAATTAGTAACTCGTTTTTTCGGATTACTAATCCGAAATTTCGAATTAGTAATTCGTTATTTCGAATTAGTAATCCGAAAAATTTGGGATTACTAATCCGAAATTTCGAATTAAGCAATTCGTTATTTCGAATTAGTAATTCGTTTTTTCGGATTACTAATCCGAAATAACGAATTACTAATTCGAAATTTCGGGTTAGTAATTCGTTATTTCGGATTACTAATCCGAAATTTCGAATTATTAATTCGTTATTTCGAATTAGTAATCCGTTATTTCGGATTACTAATCCGAAATTTCGAATTAAGTAATTCGTTATTTCAAATTAGTAATTCGTTTTTTCGTAATTTTTGTTGTACCTGTTACTGTACACACTGTTTATTGAGAAAAACAAAACCAGCTTCATTCTCAAAGTAATTCAGTTATTGCAATTCGTAAAACATTATACAAATACAGACTCTCTTCAGGATTATTTGGTTGAGACAGTTGTGTTTCTCTCGTTAATATCGAACAAAGATCAAACACATCTTTGTCACATGTGTACTGGCTCTTGAAAATTCACTCAGTAATTCGTTATTTCGAGTTAGTAATTCGTTATTTTGTATTACTAATTCGTTATTTTGAGTTAGAAATTCGTTATTTCGAATTAGTAATTCGTTATTTCGAATTAGTAATTCGTTATTTCGAATTAGTAATTCGTTATTTCGGATTACTAATCCGAAATTTCGAATTAGTAATTCGTTATTTCGGATTACTAATCCGAAATTTCGAATTAGTAATTCGTTATTTCGGATTACTAATCCGAAATTTCGAATTAGTAATTCGTTATTTCAAACGAGTTACTAATTCGAAATAACGGATTACTAATCCGTTATTTCGGATTACTAGTCCGAAATTTCGGATTACATTTTGATGATTTTATATACTTAAGTGGCATGAATAGGCTTTCGTACGAAAGTGATGTTCACTGCTTAATTGTGGAATATGAAAGCTACGGCTTAGTTAGGGTAGGCCAAAATCTCTTGGTAGTCGGTCGAGAGGAAAAGTGTATATAGTCGATACAGAGTGAACTACCGTAATTGACTATTATTGTAATTATAATATCCCTATGCCTAGGCAGTGTTTACATACAACCTGGTCTTTGAAAGTATAAAAAGCAGCGTTGAATTTCTGTTCGATTAGTTGAGTGCATTTTTTTTTTTTATAAGAACACTGAGGCTGAAATTGCTTAAAAATTAAGAACAACTGAAAATAAGGACAAATTGAGGCTGAGGTAAAATTTCAAATGAGGTTTATATTTTTAAAAACCAAAATATTATATCTGTACATTATGTGCAGTAGGTGTGACTGTAATACCCTCTATAATACAGGTGTACCAAAGATCTTATAAACACAAGATAGCGTTCTCCGCGATTTACGCGTAACAAATAGAAGCGTCGGTCAAGGTTCAAAAGTTTCCAATTTAGCAAGAGGGCGCCATTCATGCGCTATTACCGCGCCGAAGAGAAAAAGTAATCAGTTTTGGAAGAAGGCGTCCTATCTGTTGCCATGGATCTGAGATGGTTCCTGTTCTGCTGTTCACAGGATTGATACCCTAAGGTAAAATCGCGCGGTGTACTGTATGGTCAGAGCGGTCAAGGGTCAAAAGTTTCCAATTTAGCAAGAGGGCGCCATTCATGCCTTATTCACAGAATTTCACTCGTAAATTGCGGAGAACGCTATCTTGTGTTTATAAGATCTTTGAGGTGTACCTATCTTACTTGGGGGCCATTTTTTTGTGGGGTTACTTTCACCTACATTTCCAGTACAGTGCATACTGCCGTACAATTAAATATTTTATTGTTTAAAAGGTGTTTAAACTAACAAAATAAGAACATTTTGAGCCTGAAATCGGCCAAAAAATAAGAACACTGAGCCTGGGCAAAATTTTACTGGTTCTTATATAAAAAAAATGTGTAGAGTGTAAAGTAGGCAATAATTAACTGCTATTATAAGTACTACTGATTCTAAAGGGTATAAACGTTTAGAAAGGCTCGGACACACTGGTACAATTCTATGTATTGTTTCATGTTGATTTCTTACAAACATATTTCGTTCATATTCAATATGAATAAAGGTATAGGCCTACTTAGATTATATAGCAAGCATAGCAAGATATAGCAAGCATTACTTTCGGTTACAGAGTAGCAGCGCCAAGACGCGCTTTGCCGTAGACCTGATTGACAGGTGTCTATAAAACGAAGACCCCTATTTTTTCTCTTTTATTTTGATGATAATACACCAGGCTGTCACAAAATCAAAATCGTTTTTTATGGGTGTCTACAAAACGAAGACCGAAACCCGAAAAACGATCTCCAGTTATTTCTCAGGCCTATCTTTAATTTAAAGTATTTCAAAATCATCATAAAACAGTTGCAAAGTACCTATTTCATCGGAATAAAATGAATCAAGAACTTAATTAGGGTCTTCGTTTTATAGACATAGGCCTGGGCGTCTACAAAACGAAGACCGAAGACCAGAAAAACGAAGACCCACATTCCTTTCTCTCAATAATCGTGATGAAAATAATGTTTTTAAATCACTTCATGCTATATACAGGGATGTAGTTATAGTGGGAAGGTGGGCGGGGCCACCCAGTCTGGTAGTTTTCCATCCAGTCTAAAGTTAATTTCATGGCCTTCCACCCACCAATTTAATGATTTACTCTTTATTCCAGTTCCAAAGCGGCAACGCGTCTTGGCGCTGCTACCAAAGAAGAAGAAAGAATGAGCTGTTTCGCGTATTTAATTGCATTAAAATTGATGGAACGTCCGCCCTCCCGCGAATGGGGTAAAATTTGACCATTTGACTAAGTGGAGAAAATACAGGAAACAAACGAACCCGAGCGGCGCCTTTATGGTAAGCGCATGGGTAAGCGTCTCTATAGAAACTCTAGACAGGGAGATGAACATCTCCTTGCTCTAGATATTTAATATATAAGATATAACAACACCTGCAGTAGTGGTGCCCATATTCTTTTTATTTTTTGTTAAACAATTCTTTATATTGTATATGTTTTTGCTATGTTTAAACTGTACCACTTTGAAAGTCAATGAAATAATACAGAAAGTGCCTACAGTATAAAGAAAGAATAAATAATAAATAAATAAATTTAAGGATTAATATATAAAATATAAAAACACCTGCAGCAGCGGTGTATAAAATATAACACCTCCAGTAGTGGTGCCATTAATGCAGTAGCGGTGCCCATAACTGCAATAGTGGTGCCCATCTAAGGATTTAATATATAAAATATAACAACACCTGCAGTAGTGGTGCCCATCTAAGGATTTAATAAATATAACAACACCTGCAGCAGCGGTGCCAATCTAAGGATAAATATATAAAATATAATAACACCCTGCAGCTGTAGCGGTGCCCATCTAAAGATTAATGTATAAGATATAAAAACACCTGCAGTAGTGGTGCCCATATTCTTTTTATTTTTTGTTAAACAATTCTTTATATTGTATATATTTTTGTTATGTTTAAACTGTACCACTTTGAAAATCAATGAAATAATACTGAAAGCGCTTACAGTATAAAGAAAGAATAAATAAATAAATACATTTAAGGATTAATATATAAAATATAACAACACCTGCAGTAGCGGTGGCCGTAATGCAGTAGCGGTGCCCATCTAAGGATTTAATATATAAAATATAACAACACCTGCAGTAGTGGTGCCCATAATGAGTGGTGCCCATAATGCAATAGCGGTGCCCATCTAAGGATTAATATATAAATATAACAACACCTGCAGCAGTGGTGCCCATCTAAGATTAACGTATATCTAAGAATTAATATAAAATATAATAACACCTGCAGTGGTGGTGCAGTAGCGGTGCCAATCTAAGGATTTAATATATAAAATATAACAACACCTTCAGCAGCGGTGCCCATAACTGCAGTAGTGGTGCCCATCTAAGATTAACGTATAAAATATAACAACACCTGCAGCAGCGGTGCCCATCTAAAGCTCCCACTATGACGCAACGACGCAGACGCAACGTATCGACGCAGAGTGACGCAACGCGAGGGTTTTGCGGCTTCCAACCAAGTGGCAACCGACGACGCAAACTTGACAACGCAACGCAACGGCAAGTCAACTTTTGCGTTGTTCTTGCGGCAAAGATACTAGAAATACAAGATAGAGTTCTCGCATTGTAAAAATGAGGCGGAAGTCGTGCCCAACGTAGGTGGCGCCCTTCTTTTTAACCATGCAAGTGTCCTATACTTCGTGCCCAACGTACAGGGCGCCCTTCCGAAAAGTTGAATTGATTTTCCCTCGCAAACGCAAGGGAAAGCACAGTTGCGCATGCTCTAACCATTCCATTGGTTGTTTGCGTATGCGTGACTTAATGTTTACATTTTGGCGATGAGTTGTCTGTGTATGCATGTGTTTTAGGTATATTTGATGGGTATGTAATGAGTAATCCATGTGACAATTAGATTTGAATTTAGCTAATTATGCCCTATCAAGGCGTTGGTGAACATCAACTTCCAAAAAGTATTGTTTCCCTGTTTTCTGTGACCATGGTCCATGGAGTTATATTATATACATTACTCCCGACCAATTGCCACGATGATTTTCTAGGCCTAGGCCTAGGCCTGTCTAGTCTATCAGTCGTCATTTGCGAAGATGGTATCTCAATAGAAGAGGCAGATTTTATGGAGGTCGTAAAAAATTATCCTTGTCTATATGACAAGAGTTGCAGAGAATTTAAAAACAGGGATACAAAACGGGCTGCATGGAAAGCAGTGGGGAGAGAATTGGGGCATGAACACCCCGAGGCCCTTTACAAAACGATACGAGATCGCTTTACAAGGTATGCTTTGGCCAAAGTTATTAAATATCATACACAGCTCACAATGAGGTAGCAATGATGTAGTAGGTCATGCTTTTCTTTGGCCTATTTTTTAGACAAGGCCTTAAATAAAAAAAAAAAAAAATTAAGTGATAGATTAGAACAATGACATGTAGGTCTACATAGCCCGCCTAGACATGACAGCACTCAGGATTTTGAATGTTATATTGTTTTTTTTGTGATGCTATGTAAAGAAATATGAATATACAGTGTATTACTCTAACCATAACCATAATTAACCAAAATTTAAACATGCTGCAATAATAGCCTGCAATGGAGAGAGTTAATCTTTTGTGGGTACCGCCAAATGAATACACAGTAAAACGTTTTTTTAATGGTGTATATATATTTCACCACCAAAACAAATTGTAATTTTACATTACAAAATATTGACATGAAAAAACTAATTTAATAAATTGTTTTCAAAGTTACATGCCTTTATTTACACATACTTAAATGACTATTGGCCACAGTTAAAACATATTTTTTAATGGTCTATATATATATATATTTTACCATAAAAACAAAATGCAATTTCAAATTATACATATTGAAATGAAAAACAAGTTGACATGTTTTGCCTCTTGGCAAGAAGCATCGTCAAAAGTAAAGCGATGACAGCTTGGATGACGTTTCGGTAAATAGAACCATTTTAATAACAGTTGTTTCATGGCATAACATAATCATACAGTTCACTTAAAAAATGTTCAGGTCAGGAACATACTTGACAGAGGATTAAAAAGTTCTGTAGTCCAGGTGCAGGACAAAGGCAAAACGAAAAAAAAAACAGACTGGAAAGTTTTTATTTTATGATGCGCGGAAATGCGCTTCCTGCCTCTGGCCAATGTGATGTTGTATGCGTAATAGGCTAATAGATATTGACAATTGCAAGGATTTTTGGATGAAATAATTGTCCTGGTATCCAATTTTGTTGGGTTTCAATTTAATATGACCAATTTTTATTTTTTTTTAAATTTAATTAATTTATTCTTTTTTTTGTGTGTGTGCGAGACCAGTTTGAGATATTTACTTTTTAGGACAAAATGATGCTAAATTTACCAAAATTATGCCAGCACATAAGCCTATGCTAGATGCTAAAAAAAACATGAGAGGTCTTTGGTTGAAACTTTTTTTTAAATTACATGCTTATTTACACAGATACCTGAGAGGACTGAAAGTCCCCTCTGGAAGTGGGAGTGTTCCACTCTCAGCTCCTTATGAGAGTTTGCGCTGGCTGACTGGATTTATTAAACACAGAAAAACTGTATCAAACGATGGTGAGTGTTAATTCTTCTGACCACAATACATAACTATATCATTTTGCCATGGTACTGAACCTTCCTTTGAATTGACGTACTAACAGAGATGGTCTCTAATGTTTTTTGCATGAAACATAGTTATTGCATCGATCCCTTGCTAATGGTCTAATGCCTGTGTCGCCATTCACTACTTCTCGCCACTCCCCTTCTTTCATACTCGATTGCTACCCGTCGTAGCAATCAAGAAACCCTTGTGGCGAATATCTCGCATTATCTGTTTTTATCAAGTAATTGTGTAAGCACAAAGTGGCTTTTACTATGTTTTCTACTGTTGAGATCCTCCATCTCGCTGCTAATATGCCAAAGGCATTTTCAATTGTTCTTCGAGATCTTGATAGTCTATAATTGAATATCCTGGAGTTCACTGTCAAATCTTTTCCTTGATAAGGTTTCATGAGCCATGGTTTTTAAGAGAAAAAATGTCGTCCCCAACAATAAAGTACGGTGTTATTTTGCCACCTACATACCCCGGTTCTGGCAAACCAATAGTTCCATCTTTAAGTGATTGACACATACGAGTGTTGTTGTAAATGTTTGCATCATTCATGCCACCGTAACTGCCAGTGTTAACATATGTAAATGCATACCTTGCATCACACATTGCCAGTAGGACTGTAGAATGGAAGTTTTTATAATTGTAATATAGTGAACCTCCAAATTTAGGACACTCGATCCGAATGTGTTTTCCATCTAGTGCCCCAATTACATGTGGAAAATTCCACATTTCTTCATACACCTCTGATATTTTCTGCCAATGTTCAGAAGTTTTAGGCATTTGGAGGTACATTGGACGCAAAACCTGCCAAATAGGCAGACAGGTCTCGCGTACAATTTTACACACCGTTGCACATCCCACCATAAAATTGAAAGCCTGTGAGCTTTGCTGGTCACCTGTTGCAAGGTATCTGAGTGTTATAACGAGTCTTTCTTCTGCACTGATAGGTTTTTGGAACTTGGTGGTTTTCTTTTCCAGCTTATCTTTCACTAGACTGAGGAGGTGGTCGAACCTTTCGCTGCTCATGCTCAGTTTTAACTTTATTCTTTATTTCAAAAACCACATCCAACAGCAATTACTTGCCAATAACAGGATGTCATAGAATATTTACAAGCATATAAATAAAACAAAGATATAAATAGAAAAACACAAAAAAGAAACAAAGGGTCACAAGTCACACACACACCCACATCCATCCACCCACCCACAGACCCCCACACACTCATCCCCAGCCCAAACCCAATCAGATCAATCAAGTAAATGCATGCACATGTAATAAACTGGTTTTAAATGAACCTAAATTTTGATGGAATATATCAATAGTAGGATCTTCATGTAACAAAGTATTATAAGTAAAATCTAAACGATGAATTAAACCATTTTTTGTACAATTAACTCTGTTAAACGGGACCATTCAAGAACAAGAATCCGCAGTGAAACTTCTGGAAGGGATCGAGCTCAGGTACTGATAAAGTGTTTACAGGGATTTACATATCAATATTATTATTTTGTTAATTTTGGCATAATGTAAATATGTAAATTATAGAATAAATTATAATTAAGATACTGTAAAATTGCTTTAAATTTCTTAATGCAAGCTTTGCATTTTTAATTTTATCTTACAAATTTCCAGAATTATGTTTTTTTTAATGGAATATACAGAATGGGATGTCAACCAACTCTTTTCCCAACTTCATTATTTAAATTGTTAAATGGCAATTGGTATTTTCAAAATTTTCTCAAAAATGTATTTTAATGTTAACTGATATTACTTTATTATTATCTGAATTTTGTACAGTATTGTAATACAGCATATATTGTTTGCAAATTATATATAAAATTATATATATATATATATGATGATTAATCAAGTGAATCGTCGATGATGAAAGTGAAGTATTACTATTATTATCGTTTATGAAAGTTTCCTTATTTTATATAATCAGTGACATATAATTAAAATTTAAATAGGTCGACCTGGGCTAGATACCGGCACTTGATTGATATAGGCCGGTCGGTGGAAGGCCAGGGGCCTAGAGAGGCAGGCCCAGGGCCTAATCTAGGGCCAAAGCATATGATTTTTTAGTGGAGTAACGTTCGTTCTATCCAATGAAGCATAGTTTGGATAGGTTTCTTTGATTTTGTTGAGAGAACTTTATGTAGTATCATGTACCAATTAATTTCCCACAAGGACGGAATAAAATATTATTATTATTACATTAGTATCATATCGTGGTAGGCTAGGCCTAGGCCTACTACTCCTAGGCACTATCTACTATCAAGACTACAATTAGGCTAGGCCAAGGAATAGCATACAGTCTAGCTAAACCAGGGTAGGGCTTAGGGGCGACCCAGGACTGGAGAATTGATTCACACCGAGACTTGATCCACCTTACCAAACAGCCAAGCATGCAGACAAATTAAAAAAAAATAAACAAAGAAATAGACATAGAAGTAAACAGACAAATATAAAAAAAATAAACATTAGACCCTTACGAAAATATCCAATTGAAATTCATTAGAAAAATGTATAGGATTCATATTGTAATTCTTATTTCAATTGCTATAGGAATGCGACTGTCAGAAATTGGCCCAAATATCTTATAAGATCTTATAAGAATTTTTATTGGAAATTTTAAAGATCCAATAAGAATTCTTATTACAATATTTATTAGATCATATAGGAATTTATATATATATTTCTATTAGGAATTGCTATAAGATCCAATAAGAATTTTTATTACAATATTTAGATCATATTGGAATATTTTTTAAATTTTTAATATATTTCTATTAGGAATTGCCATAAGAATTCTTATTACAATATTTATTAGATCATATAAGATTTTCAGATATATTTCTTTTAGGAATTGCTATTTATAAGATACAATAATAATAATAATATCGACCCCTAACTAAAGGAAGCTGAAAAGGTAGAAATTGTGTGTGATAAGACTCTGACGCTGCGGTCAAATGTTTGCTTACTGTGCGGTCATTGTTTGAGATGTTTTATGAACAAGTTTTCTTTCCTTGCCGAGCCTTTGATTGGGTATATTCATATTCTGATCATACTGTAGCTACAAGCTCATGCAAAGCATCTGTTTATAAAAAATAATAAAAAAAATTGTTTTATTACATATAAATCCAAAGCAGTTAAAAATTTGTGTTATTTTCTTTGTAATTTATATTAATTTAAATCCAATTTATTTCTATTTTTATTGTTTGGTTTTAGAGTGAATTATTAAGAGTTATAATATATATAAAAGTAATATACTTTTTATATTTTTAAAATTTTATTTATTCATTTTGAAGTTAAAAAGGAACATTCGAGGATAAAATCAGTGGTCCCTAAGTTTAAACAGAGCTCAACATAATTCTCCATGAACAGAGTAATCAATTTAGAAAAATATAAACAATAAAAATTATTATAATAACATACATTATAATTTATTAGGATGTGCATGGTATATCATGAATACATCTTAGACATATAATCTGTATATCATCTGGGAATAGGCCTCGTTTAAGGATATTTATGTGATGATAATCTGGGAATAGACCTCTTTTAAGGGTTATATAATGTGATGAATATCCCTAAAAATCATAAGATTTCATTTAAAAAGTATAAATGAAAAATTCTAATGTTCAATTTAAAGGTATGGTAGAGAGTTACAATTCAATTAAATAATATTAAAACTTTAATTTACGTACCTTTGAATAAAATTTAGGTTTGATGAGAGACAGCCAGCAGCAGGTCAGCATTACAACTTGCCATTGTGGTGGAGACTAAAATTCCTAGCAAGTCAAAAATTCAACACATTTTTATCAATCCATAACATACAGATGGCTTGTGTTTACAGTACATATGTATTTATAACTATATTAATATAGCAATACTGTGATAGTACTAGTAGTACTGTAGGCCTTGGATCCTACTGTATTTTAGCTAAGGAATTGTCATACAAAGAAATAAACAAGCAATGCATAAGCAATTATACACAAATGAAATATTACAAAAAGAAACAAATTAATTGAAAAAAAAATCAATAACAAGCAAATATAAACAAACAAACCAACAGAATATATAAACAATTACACAAGCAAATGAACAAAATAAATAAACAAACCTAAATACATGTATAACCAAATAAATAAACAAGCAAATAAAACAAAAAAAATGACAAAAAACATTAAACAAACCTAAGCACATGGAAAAATAAACAAATAATCAAACAAGAATTAAAATTAATAAATAAACAAGCAAACAATTTGCAAATCAGTCTTTAGCTTTTTAAAGCGATTTTCTACTTGTGTGAACCCTTTAGTTCGTTCTGTAATGGATTTTTTGAAAGTTCTAGGCTCTCAAAAAGATGGAATGAACTTTTTTATGTTAATCCATAATTTCTATGGATCATGTGGGGTTTATTTTCCCCTTGTATTTATATTATTATTAGTTAAGTTGATGATGTTTAACTATGGATGTAAAGTCTGAAATAAAGAGAAAATGAAATGAAATGGATTAACAAAGCATGTATATATATAAAATCAACAAATAAACTAACATTGATATTGGATGGGAATGAAATTTTTAAAAATACATTATTAATTGTGACCTGGAAATATTTCATTTGAAGAGAAGCTTAATTATAAATATGATTCAAACTCCTGTTGTTACTGATCTAAAACTTTGTGTTATTAGTTTTTGAAAGTATGGTCTAAAAACAAACTTTATTAATTGAAACAATATGAATGTATTCAAGTTAGTCCAGCAGTATTATATAAATACTCAATATCTCCATCTAATTTACACGGTCTTCCAACCTTTTTTAGTTCACGCCTCGTTAAGCCACTTCTTCAGTGCTTCACTAGCCTACAGTAGGCCTATGCTTCCAGCTATTTAGGCCTAGGCCTAGTCTTGCATACTAGGCCTGGCTTACCTTCTTTTGGGATTCAGCGATTCATCGTCGATTCACTTGTTTCATCATCGCCAATTCACTTGTTTCATCATCGACGATTCACTTGATTCATCATCGACGATTCACGTGATCATCGACGATTCACTTGATTGATCATCGACGATTCACTTGACCATCGACGAATCACTTAATTCATCATCAACGAATCACTTGATTCATCATGGACGATTATTTCTAGAGATTAACACATCTGTCCATGTTATTGCCTAGCTGCTATGGATCAAGATATCCCCAATGGTGTGTGCATTTGATATGTACATGGTAACTTTAGGGTGCTTTTCTCTTGAGCCCTTGCTGTTCAGGGAACAACACATCCTTGGAAGATCCTCGGAGACACATTGTGCATTGGGGGTGTTCTTGCTCCCTTTTAAGAAGTTCACCATAGTACCCTTCCGTATTTTGTTATTGGTCATTTCCACGGGTCTTTTGTTTTTGCACAGTCGGGTGTTTTGCCCTGTTCACCATCTTTCCATGTTTTAAAAAAAAAAAAAAAAAATTGGTAGAGAGGGAAGATTGGCAGTAGTAGAGGCCTAGCCTGAAACAAAAACAAAAAAACAAGGGGGATTATACAGTAGTGCCAGCCAGTGGGACTGGCATGTGATAACAACAAACCCATCAAGTGACCTGCGATGTGTCACCATAAGCCGTGCCTCCAGAGGCCAGGTATGACCGCCCATCAGTTGTGATGCAAAACCCAAACCTTGAATACCGACATATCTAATTGGATATTATCTTGTGCTTTGGATTTACCATTGGATTATTGATACCCAGACGAAGAATTTCTGGAAGATTACCATGTAAGTCCTGGGCATGTAAACAGTTCAATGTGTTGTGTTTGGTAACGGTAGTTTAAGTAGGTATACCAATGAAGCCATTGTGAGGTGTATGCAGTTTTTAAACATTCGTGAGATTTAAAAAAATGATGTGAGTTTGATGTTGAAAATATACCGTACTCATTGTGAATTTTGCCAATTGAAAATTATATATTTTGAAAAAGCATGTATCGTGTTTACTTTAAGATTGATGGAATATTTGATGAGTCACTTGATGACCGTCAAAGCTAGCGGAATGATTTTTTTTGCATGTTATCCGACCTTTCGATTAAAAGTTCGAAATTGGTGGTATTATTTAATTAATAAACACCATCCTGAAGCAGACTTCACCTTCATCACAGATGTTTAAACAATAATCAAGATTAATGTTTCCTTTATTCGGTTGAAGTTAAAAACAACATTAACAATTGGAATACATTAAAACATAGTACACCAACAAAATAAACACAAAACCAAGATTCAGTACCCACATGTACCCTTCAACAGAAAGGTCTACTGATTAATCTCAGATAAGATAGTATAATACATACTCCAAGTATAGAAATGCATGCCATTTTGTTGGGATTCAATATTTTGACATTAATTATGTCATCATCAGGTACCTATTTTTATAATTGCGATGATTTTACCTTTCCTAACAGAAATCAGACTTGATAAATTGCAATATTTTATGTGTGTAAGAAATGTTTCTAATAGCATGGTTGATAAAATACTTTGGAAATAATAACCTACGATACGAAAAATAAGATATAACAGGTGAAAGAAACTTGCAATTAAAATAAACCAACGAAATAAAACGTATATAGGTTGATACATTTTTTGTTAATGCTTTATATTGAAACAAGTCATTTCATGGGTGGATCCAGAGAATTTCTTATGGGGGTGGGGGCACAAAATGAAGTTCACGCTGCCACGCCCACCTTACCATACCCCTTCGATTAAAAGTTCGAAATTGGTATTATTTAATTAATAAACACCACCCTGAAGCAGACTTCACCTTCATCACAGACGTTTAAACAATATTCAAGAGATTCAGTACCCACATGTACCCTTCAACAGAAAGGTCTACTGATTAATCTCAGATAAGATAGTATTGTTAGTTACCTATTGCATCAGTCATATTTCAGTCTCTTGTAAGAATGAAAGACAAGTTTTCAGTCATTTACTTCATGAAAGTTCATAAAATAACAAGTTTCTTGAACCTCTAAAATAGATAGAAAACAACAATGCAGTGGGAAACAATGGCTGAATCTCAGGAGAGATGCAAAAGCTAAATTTAAATGATTATTGGTTTAACAATAAAGATTTACTGAAATTACATAAATTGTCTGCAATTTGTGTCAAGGATTTTTTCAGTTGTCATAACACTGATAATGATCTTGTAACTGTCTTGATGATTTATCAGCAGATCTCAATGAAAACTTCCCTGAACATCATTATGGGATACTTGGAGGGCAAAACACAAGCTTCATTTCACACATTATGCCAGTTGATGAGTGTCCATTAATCATCCTCTTGTTACCACTAAACATAGCCTCAGTCTACAACAACACCATGCTTTTGCACTTAACCTAACCCAACCATTTGGACCAGACTCATGACTTGGATCAGAATAAACTGTTGTGGAGGAAGATAAAAGAGGTGGAGAGGGGGAGTGATTTTTTTCTTCTGGTAAATTTCCTGAATAAGACGAAGAGTAGAAGAATTTATTTAAGATTTTTTTTATTGCTGTCTTAATGATTGAAGCTTGTTGAAGTAATTTAAATCAAAACTTTTGTGACTTTTAGCATGATTTTTTGAGATTTCACTGTGAAATTTGAAAACAAAGGGTGTAAATTTGCGGAACTTCTAAGGCCAAAGGTGGAGGAGATTCAGTTGAAGAAGATTTACATTAGTGTGAAATTCATGTTTCCTCAAATGTAACACAATTGATTTTGAAATTGCTGTAACATTGCCATATTCTTGGAAACCAACACTGACTTATAGTATATCAGATGCTAAAAACTCTCACTTTGAAACATAAGACACGATTGAGCATTAAGTATGCTGAGAAAGTTGCATTGCGAGATGGCCGGTATATGGAGTCCCAAGTGTTGTAAACTCTCATTATGTTTATGGTTGATGTTACAGATATTTTCTTGCCACGTTGATGCTAGAAAAGATAACACATTGAAGTGGTTAGCAGACTTGAGTGCTAATAATTCTACACCGGTAAGTTGGCTTATATTTAATTGTATGAACATTTAAAAACTTAATGTAGCTGATAATAAATAAGATAGTATTATTTTAAAAGCTATAAATATGAAGGACAGGTTCTTAAGAAATTAACAATTATTCTGATAGACATACTTTGTAAATAAATCAGGTACAGTAGATTCAACAAATAATGTCAAGTAGGCCATACATATCTACAGTACTGAAGGTAATCTTTCACAACTGAATACATATAGGCCTATACAATTCTTATGTTTTTCTTTCTGATTCTGGTGTTATTTCTTATTGTAAAAATAAATTAAATTTTGTTATTTATTTATTAATCTACCGTAAAACTTTGAATTGCAAACTTTAGATTGGCTTCTTTTCGAGGCTAATTTTGCAAAGATAGGAGGGTGGCTTCTTTTAAAAATGAATGCTGTAAATTTTGTGAATTTGTACTATAAAATAATAAGTACAGCCACTGTAACATCAATCTGTATCTATCATGGTGTGTGATCACCACTACAGTATTTACCAAGCTTGTTTTTAATTTTTTTTTTTTTTTTTTTGTTTTCAGTATTTACCAAGCTTGTTTTTAATTTTTTTTTTTTTTTTTTTGAAATTCATATTGTAATATCTTGAAAAGAAGCCCATGGACTTCTTTTTAAAGTTAATTTTGCAAACTAAAGAGGGTGACTTCAATTTAAGATGGGCTTCATCTCGAGATTAGGCCTAATGGGCTTCAATTTGAGGTTTTACAGTATTAGAATTTGTTTATAGTACATTTGTTTATCCATCTTGGTGTACTTAAAAAAAAACTTCATTTTTTAATGTTCCATATGACTGTTTTCGATTACCTTTGTTCAACTTCAATTTGATTCTTTAACTGTACAGTTTGATGAACATTGCAATAAAGTTATGTCATGTTTTGTATTTCTTATTTCATACAATTAGAAATTTTCAGAGAAAGCCATGACGTTTAGCGGTACACTGTATTGCAATTATATAGTTCTAACACTAAAATTGTAAAGATTTTTGTCAAGTAATCTGTAAGGAAATTAATTTTCAAAGGTATCCTTTATTTCATAACACATTTATTTTCCAACTATAAAATGTATATGAGCTTACATTATGAAGAGGATCATAATCTTGAAGTGCAAGAGTACTTATCACGATGTGAGACCCTAAAAAAAAATATATACTACCAACCCTTACGCATTTACCAACCCTTACGCATTTACCAACCCTTACGCATTTACCAACCCTTACGCATTTGCCGTAAGTCTTGCGCATTCCAATCAAATCTTACGGTTTTGTGCAAATACCGTCAAAAAATGCTTATCCTGAAATTTGAGTAAAATTTAGTTTCGTTTTCAATCTTTAATGAATTTTACTAAAACTAACATCCATAATCATAACATTCTACCTTCATATTTCAATAACTACTGCATCTGAGATCATTATATACTCACTAAATATCTACAGTATTAGCATTTAAGCCAAAGCGTCCAGGGGGCCTTTGTCCCCTGGCCCCCGACCGAGAGCCTTTGGCGGCCCCCTGGCCCCCAACAAATGTTCGACCCTTTGGCACTCATTATGAGTCACCCGATCTTACTCTTTGAAATTTCTCAAGGTTGACACTTATGTCTGGTATAAATATCTTATATAGTAAAGCTTGGCAATCACGTTTGATTGTTGTCGGCCGACGCGATTCTATGGTAAATGCAACGCAACGATGTGCGTGCACAGAAGGTTTTTAATGATGGTCTGTTGAGATTGTCACCGATGGCATAGTGTAGTCTAGCGCTCACAGAGACCGGAGATGCATTCGTTGTATGGCCGGCTTAAGTGGTAATGTTATTCAGCTGAATACTCTGCCTGAAGTCCAAGAACAGGTTCAGATTGTCATGGCTATATTTTTCAAGTTTTATATTTTTGGATATATGTCAAAAATTTAATTGTGGTAGTTTAGTTGGACAACATATACATCAAGACGACAACATCAAACATTCCAGGGTTTTTTAATCGTCAATTAGAGATTCACGATCACCACATGATCCTGTTGATGTGCACATTGACACCATAAACAAGAAGTCCTGTAATACAGTAGAGTTACACAATCTCAATATATAAACATAACAGCTGTACCATTGCGGCGTGCATATGTAATCAACTGTCATGCCATCACAAACAAAAATTCTCAGTTACAAACACGAGAAATACTATTATGTTAAAATGATTTTAACACAGCTTGTCAGAATAATGTGTTTAATATCAAATATTTCTTGAGTATAGAAACAAGTTTTAAATCTGAATTTAATATGGAAGTTGATGAAAGACAGATATTCAGTTGACAGATGTGTTGTGAACTTTAATATGAAAGTGTAATATATTACCAAGTAGTTTTTTTAAGTCACGTTGAATTTGACACTATACTGTAGGTAAAAGTTTTATGGTGGCTACTTACTTTTTATTGCTTAGACACTTAGAGGCTAAATTTGGTAGATTTTTTTTCATTTATCCCTACATTCATCCCAGTTGCTCCATTCTTTCTTCCATAGTCTCTTCGTCGTAGGCTAATCCTACGTGACTGCAGCTACAGTAGGCACCAGCAAAAGGCGTACAAATAGGAATCAATTTTAATGTTAAAATGAAAGAATAAAGAGAAGATAAATTAAATAATAAATAAGTAAGCAAGATCAAGATATAGTTGAAATTAGGCGAGACTTTTTTTTTTTCTTGTTTTCGTGAACTTATTTTTTTAAGATCGTCAGATGAGGGTGGAAAAAAAATGTTGTTTTCTTTTATAGCAAATAGTTATGACAAAAATATCAGATGGAGGAGAAAATAAAAACTACTAATAAAAACTACAGTTTTATTGGTGAATGTAAACAGTATAGTAATGGGATGGTTATATGCTTTGAATTTATATAATTAGGAAGAAATATACATACCCTTATTTTTGGAGATTTAAAGGAAGTGGCGGGAGCAGTAAACATAAAAAAAAAACTTTTATTTTTTTCTTGAAATTTCGTGGCGGCAGGTGCACTAATTGGTCAAAAATAAAATTTATTTTTATTCCAAATCATCATTATTGGCAGTCGGCGGGTTTGCTAAGCAAGGTATAAAAAAAAGTCTTGCCTTTCAATGCTAAATTGAACCGCTTGCTTTGTTATAGCGCCCTCAATAGTGTGATTAACTTGTCAAATCATCATCTGTAACTTTGAATCAAGATGTGCCTTGGGGAATGCAACTGACTTATTGCCTACTCTTTACCTAATGATCTTTATTCAGGATGGGTATTGCCAAGTATTGTATGTGTATTTAGGTCTTTACTGCCAGGGAAAAAAATAGTGTAGGCCTAGTATAGAATTTACATGTAGAATTGACTGCTTGTTCCACCTCTTGGTTTAGGCTGTCCTTGTTGACCTACTTCTATGTGAACCAGATAGATTTTGCCATTTTTCTTGCATTTTCCCCAAGTTTTAAATCGGTCCAATTACTTTTCATTACTCAGCATTTAGTTGTACAAAAAATTTATTTGGATTATTTGTTGGCAAGTGGACAAGAAAAAGTACATCATGTTTATTATTAATCGTCATTTTCAAGAGCATTGTTATGAATCGTGATTGTTTTGTTAAGTCGCAGGATTAATGTTTGCCTGTTGTGATGCACTTTCATTACCATGGAAAGGTGCTATATAATAATAAATATTATTAAGATCATATTATTGTTATTATTTGATGATGATTATTATTAAGTCAGCATCATTATCATCATCAATGTCACCATTATTTCCTTCACTGCTGTCATCGTCCTCTTGAATAAATGAAAAATAAGTATTACTTTTCAACATGCGATTATTCTTTGTACTTTTCTTGTAAAATTAGAGGCTACATTTTATAGATTTTTATTCATTCATTCATACATTCATCCAATCTGCTCCATTCCTTTTTTTTTTTTTTTTGGCTGTTTGTCATAGTCCAAGGCAAAACTTTCTTTATAGTTTGTTTAGCGAACCCGTCGATAACGATTGCGAATAAATAACATTTTATTTTTGGCAAATTAACGCATCCGCCACCACAAAATATTAGAAATTTCAGAAAAAAATCATTTTCTGGCCGATTTCTGTAAATAAAAACAGGACAGCTCACTCTATGGCATTGTTAACAGGACTGAGTCTCATTCTGGTTTTTACTGAGTGTAGCTCACTGTATCTAGTGGCATAGAGTATTAACATGGGGAGGGGGAGACTGGCAAGGGGAACTGATATGATGATGCGTTAGTCTAACCATTGGTAGCGGCGGATCCAGGGAGCAGGTTCGGGGCATGTCTATCTGTTGAAAACACTATTTTTGAAAACATTTTTAAAGTAGACCTGTGAGAGTGCCATTTCCAGTCATTTGAAGGTGTCTATTTTTGAACTCAGCCCCAACCATTTTGGGGCTGAGGTAAATGGGGGCCTTTTTAGGTGATATCGGAATTTCTGGTGCTGGCAGTACTTTGTGGAAATTTGTATTGCCTAGGTGTAAGTCTTTTTTATCCTCCACCTTTCCCCATGCTACTGTATCCCCTTATCTTACCAATCAGGGCCTATCATAGTGATGTAGAAAAACAAAGGCTACATTATAATTAACATTAGGAAGACTTGAACCTATAAAAGAGAATGGGTGGGCTGTCAAATTTGGAAGTACATAATAATTACGCCGGCCTCCACTGGTTTTAACAGATTGAAAATGGCCACCAGCTTAAAAGGTTGAATACCTGTTCTCCAGATGGCCGAAACTAGTAAAATTTATCATCACATCACCATTATTTATAGTCAAAATGAAGCAGCAATAAATTTCTCATGATCTTTTATCAGCGATTTTCGGCAACCATAGAAATCTTGAAAACATTGGGTTTGATGTATTGCTTAATACTTCACCTACTTCAGAGCTGTGAGTCCTCACCCACCTCAGCCCCACCATGGTTATGGTTCAGGTGCAAAATTTTGAGGAAATAGGTTACCTTTCTCGGATGGTTATGTAGTAAAATTTATCATCATCACATCACATTTATAGTCAAAATGAAGCGCCAACAAATTTCTTCTGATCTTTCATCAGCGGTTTTCGACAATCATAGCGATCAAAATTATCTGTGTGATGTACCTTAGAAAATAAAACTTAAATGTCTTTGATGTATTTACTTTATCTACTTCATGTGCCGAAAAGCAATCTAATCTTTACACGTTTTTTTTCATGCTTCTCAAATTATAATAAAAGCACGTGCACTTGAGTCGTGTATATTGGTAATTCAGATGCTTGTGGGCAGAGACACTGGTATCTTGCTATAAGGTAAGATATACTTTGGCTGTACAGTCTCTTTCTTTGAAAAATTTGTTTCATTTCAACATTTTCCAGGCATCTTCATTACATTGTGGTTGAAAAGTGAGGGAGACCAACAATCTTAAAAATATGTGCGGGGGGGGGGGGTCGTGTTCCCACATGATCTGCGCCCATGCTGGCGTGAATGTGAATGCATGAAGGTAGAACTAGGAGAGATGCCTGGTATCTCCTAAACTTTGTAGCTCTGGCCTTGGATAACAATAGCTGTTGAATAGCAAAATTATAAAATATATTTGTTTGATTTATGTTTTGTTTGATTTTCATTTTGGTTCTTTTCCTTTAATTTTTGAAGTATGTTTATATTACCACATGTTTTTTTTTACTGTTCTGCTTGTTGGCTGTGGATGCAATGTTGCATAAAGTGTGCACATGTAAACAATGCAAGTGGTCTCTTCAGATTTGAACTTAATGCAGAACTAAAATAGGTCACAAGGAAAGTACCAATTATAATACATTAACCAAAAATTCAGTGAATAAGAATATCTTCAATACTAACCAACCACATACAAATTATTCTAGTATTAGCCCTTATGTTCGCATTAAAAAAAGTTTTGGTAAGAGGATTTGGTGAATTGGTGAGGGGGACAAATAATGTATTGATATGTATACAAGTAGAGGTCATTAAAAGGAAGTACGTTGATATTGCCCCATATATCTTGGTGTCCTGGCTTTCCATTGGAGCGCAGCGAAGTACAACCTGATTCAGAGCTAAATTTAGTATTTCCTGCAGTGTAACAATAAATTACATCCAGGTTCACATACTTGAAGTTGGCAAATTTGCAGGTTATTCACCTAGCCAAGTGTTTTGATGAATTTTTTTTACAGCCAATCATAATTGAGTTATTTCACATGTTACGGATCTTGAAAATAGGGGAGAGTTGAAAAACATAATTTACCATTCTACTAACACTCTGGGGAAATTTGAACTAGTTTCAACAAATACCAGTTTGTTTATTGTAACATATCTTGTTAGGTTGAAAGACTACCTATGTGCTCACCCCTTCCTCTGCCTCTTACCCGCCTCTTATGAACAATACATAGTTTTATTTAGTGTCAGGCATGAGCGGACAGTCGGACAAAAAGAATCCTAGGGACCACTTGTCTGTGGACAAGCACTTTTAGAATAGGCTACTTCACCATGTAATGTGTAATGCTTCCAGAGTACTTATAAAAAGTACGACTCTTGACAATACGCAGCATATTTTATTAACAAATTGTCGGCGCACAAAGAGATATCATACAGAAAACCAACTATGCCAGGGTTACGCACCAGACTGCATACATCAACTTAGAGTTGCCAACACCCCGCGATTTGTTGGCGGTTTAAAAGAAAAAATTTAAGCCTACCCAATATAAAATTTTAAAATTTGTTATTTTCTGCAGTAAAGATTGAAAATGAATTCTTCATGTTATCCAGGTCTGTTGTGTGTGTGCACATTAGACCTACAGCAGGTGCATATTTTCTCACAATATCGTACCTGTTAGCCGTCAGCTGTCTGGGCCTGCTGCACGTGGTCTGTTTACAATAGAATTTCGCACTTGTCTAGTTTATGAATACCAGACATATTTAAAGACTTTGGGTGCACAGCCATTAGTTGATTAGTTGCATTGGATGACATGAAATGTCTGGACTTCAAGACTAGTAATTACTTATGAGTACGAATATGAACAGCAGCCATTAGGCCGACTTAAAAAAAGGCCTAGTCTATTTTGTTTGTGCGTGTGGGGAAGACAATCTAGACAGACTAAGAAATTGTAATTAACACGCTCCCTCCTTTGTTTGATTGTTCTCACTCCCAGCTAATGACAAACTTGGCATCTCTGCTATGGTGCTCTGTGTACGATTTTCGATGTGAGAGAATCACAGTCGTTACAAGGCAGTGCCTGGCTGAAACTTTGGCAAAGATGTGCTCACACTTGTCATTTGGGTTTGCTTTTACCACTACATATTACCTAATAAAAACTAGTTATGTCATCTATTTATACTAAGCATAAAAAAGGTTCAGTAATAATGAGCCATAAAAATTGCTTTAGTGAACCAAAATAACATCAGCATTTACCTGGACGGCATCAACATTTACCTGGAAAAAGTGCTTACATCACACAGAAGATATTTAAAGATTGCAATGAAATTCATTTTAATCATAAAACAAAGTAAAGAAATGTGGAAAGCAAGAGCTAACAAGGCTGCATTGAGTCAGCAATGTTTTCCTTCTGAAATTTGTATTAAACCTCTGAGGGACAATGTGATTACATTCTGAATGTCAATCTAACTTTCCTCTTCATTCATAAGAAAATACCAACAAAAAAATGAATTCTAAGAAAGAATATGTGTTACTATTACTAGAGGAAAGGGTTATGCCATTAACATCTGCAAATATTAACTAGAAAGGACT
This sequence comes from Anneissia japonica, assembly GCF_011630105.1. Lineage (NCBI taxonomy): Eukaryota > Metazoa > Echinodermata > Crinoidea > Comatulida > Comatulidae > Anneissia > Anneissia japonica. The sequence continues at coordinate 2,850,447 of NW_022744966.1, forward strand.
GCTGGTATGTTTGTAATTTATGGCAAAGATCATTAGATAAAGTTTAATAGTAATTTGGCATAAACATGGTATAGTGCATTAATAAAAACACATAAATACTTACCAACTACTTGTAATTTTTTTGAGGAATTTTTTTTTGCCAGCTTGTATTGGTAGATCTCAAATAATAATATATATTTCCTCGTAAATTGTGAACTTTGTGTAAGTGAATTGTAAGGCGATTGTAGAGATGTTAAATATCAAACACATGCTGTGTATTAAGTAAGGCCAAAAAAAGTTGCCCTCCGCGACTGACCAAAATTTTTCAAAAAATTGGGAAAATTTGTTCAAAGGTCTTCCTTTCACTCAAGTACAAATTTGAGAAATACCACATGTATTTTTACCAAAATCGGATCATAGATGCACGTGTAAAATCGGTAAAATAGAAGGCATAATTTTGAAAACCGAGTGCGACGATGACGATGCATGCAAGCAACATCGGATCATGCGCGCTGAGTTGTCAAGCCACGATTAGATATAGAGAGGTCTAGGCATTGCCTATTCTTACTACTGTATAACTAGCGGTTGCTTGAATCAAAAATCGTATTCGTTACCTTACGGTATATTGGACAGTAAATAAAAGCAGGCTTAGGTCTAGCCATCGCTTTAAAGCAGGTACGTAGCTAGACATTTTAGACTCTGTTATGGTTTTAGGCCAACCATGGATGAAATATTTTTGGTTTTTTTTTCCGAAAGTTAACTTTGATTGTATTAAATAGAGGACACATGTTTGGCCATTTTTCGTAGCCATAGTATGGTTCCTTGATCTGTCCGTGCATGATCGTGTGGATCGCATGCACAAATTATATTTTTAAATAAATATTTCTTTAAACAGATTTATTTTTGTTAAATTTATTTCAATATATTGGTTAGTATTTATTCCATCATTAAGTTGAATATCTTGTATGGTACAAACCAGTGGCATATCCAGAAGTTTAAAATACCTCCCTCCTCATCACATTTGCAGCCTAGGATAGGGTGATAAACTAATAATATTTTTTATGTAGTTCATAAGGCCCTAACTTCATGTGAATTTGTAAATATTGTTGGTGTAACCAACTTTCTAAAACTAAAAATTTAATGGATTGTAGACACCAAATTCACGACCTAAAAGAAAAATACTGTGATGATTAGTGTACATGAATGTCAGTTGTTACCATCTGTGTTAGTGTGACTGCTACTTCCAAATTGCCTACTTTTGATTGGATGGTCTTGTAGGTCACACTCTACCTGATCATGTTTGTTTTAATTGCAGTAATACTTAGGTGTCCACTGTCACAATTTAGCAATATATCCCAGAGTTTTAAGAATGTAAATAAACAGTCAGGTAATTCTATTTTAATAGGTTTACACAATCTTCTAGCAGCATAAGCTGTGATGTTGTTGACATCCAAGGTCCAGCCATCAGTTGCTTGTGGCTGCTTCATGAGGATATGAGGTATAAAGCTGGGCACTCACTGCATCATAGGACGGTCAGCCAGCACTCACTGCATCATAGGACGGTCAGCCGGCACTCACTGCATCATAGGACGGTCAGCCGGCACTCACTGCATCATAGGACGGTCAGCCGGCAAATTCCACTCAGCTTCCTGTGAGTCTGCTGATTGTCGGTGGCAGTGTGAACATTGTCATTAAAAACAATCCATCGCGTGGTGTTGGGGGTGGCGCCAGAATTTGCCCGACGGGGGCCGATGTCCCTGACGAAGAAAAAAATGGCCATGGTCGGTCGTCGATCAAAATCCCAGGAAACCCCTGAAAAATATGACAATTTAGGGTGTTTCAAAGGCTTATTTAATCGCATTTTAATTTAGAGTTTACTGAAAGTCTACTGTAGAAAATACATTTTTTTCCCCCGACGAATTGTGGTTTTTCTCCCCGACAAAGGGGCCCTGGCCCCCTCCATGGCATTGCGTGTTCCATAGAATAGCGACAACCAACGGTCGCAGTGAATGCCCGGCTTAAATTTGACAGTCGGAGAGCTCAGGATACTGACATTTGCTGCAGGCATTAACAAATTTCATGTGGAATCAAAGCTAACAATTAATCTGTTTTTTTGAAGGAGCTATTTTTTAATTATTAGTTGGCATCTTGCAGCAGAATGTGAGACTGGTGCCATTAAGGTCAGATCATAAAGATTTTATTCCTAATAATACCATCATGGTCAGATGGGTATTCAATGGTCATACCAGGTGTAGCACTTTGGTCATCGGATTTATTGGGTGTGATGTAAATATTAAGGTTTGTTTAATTACTCAACAACAGTGGGTCCAGTATTAATGAGTTTCATTTTATTGCTGATAAATTGGTTTTGATTGGCTAATAATCCTAGGTAATTTCTTAATCATGTGTAACTGTAATCATGATTAAAAAAATTACGATCAGTGGCAATTCTAAGATAGGGAAGTGGAGGAAGTGTCAGACTACTTTAAAATCATAAATTAACATTGTATCATGTAAATTTGGTGAAAGCTAGGCCTAACGCAGGCCTGTAGCGAAGTAAAAGCAATATTCCCCTTCCCCTTCAGGCATACCGTATGTTGTGTAAACTTTCATGTTTGGCCTAGATCTTCCTTTAAGCTTCCTCTAATAGTGTAATAACATTCTACTTTTCTTTAGGGATCTAATTAAAGTGTTGTAAAGGGTATTGAGGTTTGATATTCTGACATGTGTATTGGATGAAAGAGCTCAATTCACAACAATGGATGAGGGGAAAATGTAAAAATGAATAAATAATGAATGAAGGTAAGAATAAAGCAAGAGTTTCGAACCCCTGACCTCAAGGTTGGGAGTCCAAGCCACAACCGATGCACCAAACCGCTTATACAATACATTAAAAAAGAGATAATGTACACTTCATTTCACTGGTCAACCTTGTGTTATTTGTGAGCAGTTCTCTATCTTCAGTGACTGACATGTTAAAAAACACCTTTTTAAAGTGATTCCTTAGATTTATAGGCAGTGGGGTTGTGCTGGAATTACAGGGCATAGTGGTCTTCATATGATTTACAGCAAGGGAACCCAGTGGGTAGGCTCAGGCATCTGGTTTGCTGTAAATCACACCTAGTTAAACAATGAAAGTTTGGAGAAAGGGGTTTTAAGCAGGCTTTAATTGGAGAGGTGTTTGTAGACTTACGAGCATGATGAAGAGGAGGAAGAGATATAACGATGAAACTGAGAAAGAGGAAGAGAAATAATAATAATAATAATTACTTTATTTAAACACGGAAAAACTTGATCACCCAAGGGTGTTTTTCATCAAGGCCGTGCAAGGCCAAGTGGTAAAATATAAAAATACAAAATACATAACAAAAGTATAAACATTAAAGAATTTGATTAAGTAATAAATGTGATTAAAATGTGAAATTAAATAGTATCTTTAGTTTAAAATAAATCAAAAACATATACATTAATTAATTTAATATACATAATTGATTAATTTAATATCAGAAGTTAGATTAGATTAATGATTTCTTTAAATTTATTAATATTTGCTGAATATCTATCCATTGCTGAATTTCTATACTCATCATTTAAATTATTCCATAACTTAGCACCATGGTAAGTTAAACTTCTTTTTTTATATTCTGTTTTAGGTTTTTCAGTATATAAGACATCCATTGTTCTTGTATTGTATTGTGGATTTCTTAAAGTAAATCTGTTCCTAAGATATGATGGTGCTAAATCATGAAATATTTTAAACATAATAATAGCCTCATTTTAGAAGAGGTTTGTTTCAAGGTTTACCCATTTAAGATCCTGCAAGGTTTGGGAACTTGAGTCGTAACTTGTCTTTTTTAGGATAATCTTTGCTGCTCGGTTTTGAAGAACTTGTAATTTGTTAGTTAAAGTTTTATTTGTTCTACCCCACACAACATTACAGTAATCAAAATGTGGGGCTATTAAAGATTTGTACATCATATTTTGAAGGTGCTGGGGGATTATGTTACAGGACTTTTTCAAATAGTATAAGCAAGGCAGGACCTTATTTTTAACATGCCCTGTTTGTTTTTCCCAAGATAAATTTTCATCAATATACACACCTAGATGTTTACAGCTTTGCACCCTATTTAAACGTTCACCATTAATGTTAATACTCAGATCTGTATCTGTTAATTTTGCCAATTTCTTATGTGTGCCAATAAACATACACTCGGTCTTTTTTACATTTAAACTTAATTTGTTACATGCTAACCAGTTTTTTATATTTCCTAGATCAATGTTAATTTTGTGGACAACATCCTCTATATCTTTAGATACATAATATAGAACTGTGTCATCAGCATACATACTAATTTTTACATGACAAATATGACTAGGTAAGTCGTTTATATACAAAATGTATAATAGTGGCCCTAGAATTGAACCTTGGGGTATTCCACACACAATGTATGTACCATCTACATTTATGATTTGAGTTCGATTATTAAGAAACAATTTTTGTAACAGAGATATCAAGAGAATATTTATTTAGTTTGTCTATAAGAATTTTATGATTTACAGTGTCAAATGCCTTCTTTAAATCTATCATAATTAATCCAATCCAATGTATTTTACAGAATCAATGAGCGAGGAAGAAAAGTTTGATTAAGGAGAATGATAATGTACACAAAAGTGCAAGAAAATTCAAAAGTCTACCATTTGTCTACAACAGTACTTGTCCATGTATTATAAAATTGAAAATAGATGTAAAGAAGGTTTCTTAAATCAATGCCTGTAGCATAGTTCACACATCTGTAAATACATGAAGTTAGTTATTGCAATAGCTCCCTCTGTAGCAGCTTCAAAAATGGCATTCAGGTATTGCAGACTTATTCACAGGCAGAAATGGTTTCAACAGTGCTCTTAATAGAACATTACAATAATTGCATAATATTAATTCTAATAATGTATAATTTATTTATTTATTTATTTATTTCGGTATAAACATCAAGATACAATTGGTAGCACAAAGGCTAAAAAAATTGTATGTACAAAATATTAATTACATTGTTACAATTATATAAAAATATAAAAACCATGAAATATTGTCTAATATCTGTTTAATACAAAAATCTATATTTTTTTAAAATTATTATCTTTTTAAAAGTTAATTTGAGTTTTTTCTGATCCTTAGTAATTGCAACAATACTGTGACATCAGATAAAAACCCAAGTGGTGTACAGTTCTGTGACATCAGATAAAAACCCAAGTGGTGTACAGTACTGTGACATCAGATAAAAACCCAAGTGGTGTACAGTACTGTGACATTAGATAAACCCAAGTGGTGTACAGTACTGTGACATCAGATAAAAACCCAAGTGGTGTCAGTGGTGCCTCAGTTCCAATTCAACACCACGATTGCAGGAATTGTTGGTTGCGGTTGAAAATGAAGAGGCATTTAAAAATAATACTAAATGCCAATAGGATTCATGTCATCAGGTTTATGGGGCAGGAAGCTGGCTAACAAGTAAAGAATGGCTGAAGAGAAAGTATGCTGTCTCAAATTAGCAATAGATAGGATATGGACAAAGATGGTGTCAATATATTGTTGGTAATATTGAGATGATTGGAGACGTTCATTATGTCTTCCTAAATGAATAACAATGAGATAGCAGATTTTTGCATAGTTCGATCTTAAGAACTGATGCCATAATGCCACCCTGTCAAGGTTGATATTTTACATTTTATGTGGAATTTTAGAAAATGAAAAGCCATTGACAGCAGTTAATTGATTGATATATTCTGTTCAATTTACTCTTACAATTGGGCTGTTTCGGCCGGAATACAGTTGGAAAGTTTATAAGTGTTCATCTTCCGATACCTTTGGGCCAGTGTCAAAAGAATTTGGGGCCTGTTCTCTTTCAATTCGGACCTCTTAAGCCGATAGTAAATTTGGGCCTCAGAATATTCTTTTAAAAAAGCATATAGGGTCTTTAATATAACTTATACTTAGTTTTTAGTATTAAGATAGTATTCACATCCAAGACCAACAGATGTGGGAGCTACCAGATCTTTGCTTGTGATTATGAATAGATAACAACAGATTGCTGATTACCTAATACTGGCTAAAGTTCTTAGTATAAGATATGCATTAAGTAGCACGTAATTTCAGAATGCTGTTTCCATCTGACATATATTTTGAGCAATTAAAACATGATAGAGGATGTGGTTGTGTTGGCCTAATAGTCAGCTTAGTCTAAGTAGGTAGTCTACAGGAAGGCATTTGCAATAAAATTATTACTTCCATATTAGTACTGTTGTCATTATAAGCATCATTTTAAGCATCATTACCATCATCACAAATGTCATTCACCAAATACATCTACCTAGCCCGTCCTCTTTGTTTATATATGGGTATGTTTTTGAAACAACAATGACATAATTAATGTTGAAATATTGAACATTAACACGATGGCATGTATTTCAATACTTGAAGTATGTATTATATTTTCTTATCTGAGATTAATCAGTGAACCTTTCGGTTTTTTGATACTATTCAATCTTTCACAAAAGATCATTTTGTCAGCAAAAATTAGCTGTGTTTATTTATCTGTTTCTGTGTTTTATTACACTTGCTTGGTGTATCCAGCCAGTCTTTTTATGTACTGCATATTATTTAGTTCACAGTTTATATTATCTGTTCAGCATTGCATTTTTTTTTTTTTTTTTTTCATAAATCAAATGAAGTATTATAGTTTCATAGACATTAATTAGTAAGGTAATCATACTGGTAGACTAAAATAAAGTTTATAATTTTATTATTAGTAGATAGAGCATGTATAAAATGGTAGACTAACTTAAATCATCATCATCATCTTCTGTTACCGTACTGTGCATAACCTTTAGTTGAGTATACTCCACAATGTACAGTACTCATATATGTTGCGGTCAAAAGAAAGAAAAATAAATGAATAAATAAATAAAATTAAGTAAATAGATAAGAATATAAAATATAAATAAATTAATTTTAAAAAAATGTAAATTATTTAATACACTGTTGTTAGGTGTTAAGTAAGTTAAAGTATGCAGTACTTATTTAAGTGAATAAAATAAATATTTACTTTTACGTTCGTAAAACCTCAAATTGAAGCTCTGGGCGTCTTCACTTTTCTTTGGATGGGCTTCTTTTTGAGCCTATTTTTGCAAAGCAAAGAGCAGGGCTTTTCAAAATTAATGCTGTGAATTTTGGGAATTACTACAGTACTAGAAAAAAATAAATAGGGCCACTGTAACATCAATCTGTATCATGGAGTGTAACCGGCATTAAATCACCTAAATTACTGTATAAACAAGCATGTTTTTAATTTAGTTTATGTACGGTACTATCGCGAAAAAAGCCCATGCTACTTAATGAGATGGGCTTCTTTTCGAGGCTATTTTTGCAAAATAAAAGGTGGGGGGGGGGGAAGGCTTCGATTCAAGATGAGCTTCTTCCCGAGATTAAGCTCATTGGGCTTCTATTCAAGGTTTTACGGTATTGAAACTTTCCTACTGCACTATATTATTTACGAAGAGGTTAAGTATTTGATATCAGATTTAAAGATTGTGTGTACCTCAGGTGCCTGTTGTTTTATTAAGATGGTGATTGCACCTGTCCTGTCTTTGATGCTATCTTCAAGATACTTCAGTTTTACTTTTTGATTGCTTCATCTTAGTCCTTTGTCAGCTTGGCTACGAGAAGCTCATGCAGATCTAGTTAACCTTCGAACTTGATTCAGAGCCAAGTGTTGACTGAGGGGGAAGATTTTTTTAACCCTTACTTTTTTATGTGTTTTGTTGTAAGCTGTGTTTATCAATGCTGTACAAAGCTAAATAGCCCCATGTTTTGATTACTGCAATGTTGTATGGGGTAGATGTCTGTAACAAAACCTTAAGCAATAAATAAATAGTATGTATTACACATCAGAGCAGCTAATATAATAATAACAACAAACGAAAATACAATTCTGGTACACAAGCATTTGAAAAACTTATATGGTCCAATCTTGAACATAAACTTACCTTCAATGAGAAAGTAATGATGTTCAAAATAATGAATGCCTTTTAATAACTCCATATTATTTAAGAAATATATTTTCACAAAGGCAGTCAGCATATAATACTAGATCTACAAATAATCTTTACATAGATAAACCTATTACAGGATATAAGAAAAAGAATGTGCTCTTTATTGGTTAATAATTTTATAATCTAATATTGATGAGACCAGAAAAAATAGTACCATTCTCAAAATATTTAAAAAGATAATTTTAACATAATTTTAAGTACAAATTATTTGGTAGTATCTTAAATGTTCTTTGTATGTTTTGTATTTCTCTTAGTCTTATAATACAGATTATTAAAATTTTTTCATGCATAATCATAATTGTAAGTCTTTCCTTTTACAATCCTTGTGCTATAAAAACTCATCTAATCCAATCTCTATCAATCTCTCTACGGTAGATATAAATTTAAATTTAGTATCAGAAATTTGCTGATTTTACTATTTGAATTCCTGAATTAAATTATAAAATGTAATACATTTCATATGTGAGTGATGGTAGCAATAAATAAATTTGAGAAATCTCCTTGTTTGTAAAAGATTGATTTCATGAAAATGTAGATAATGTCTCGATCAATTAATCCAACAATTTGTGTCTGTATTCCCATCTTGAAAATATTATCTATCACCAGTATTCTCAGGGGTCAGTATGTGACCCCAAAATTTGTGCTGATGTTATGGTCGACTAAACCCATAAACATGTCTCTAAATTTGAGTACAAACAGATTTTTTTCATTAGAAAAATTGATGAAGAAATGATTCACAAGGCCTTTGTCATCTTTAATCAAACCACCAAGTTTAACCGCCTTTAGACTAGCCGCCGCTAACAAAAATCCTCAGGTTTTCTACATGAGCGGAGGTGAAATTGCTTGATCACTTTTGAGGTAGGGCTAAATATTTTGATTCACTGGATGATATTTGTAATGAGTTAGATAAACTTGACCTAGCTGCCCAGGCTTCAAAATTAGTCTGAGGGCCAGCTGAGGCACCCAGTGGGGTCCATGCCCCAAAGTCCGGCATATCATGTAGTAGATTCCTAATTCAAACGATTAAGAGTAGATCAAAACATTGTTTTCCATAATGTAGCATAATTTTGTTTATTTTGCGCGATCAATAAAATTTGATAATTAAAATTTCATGCAAGAAGGTTTTTATTTAATAATTAGGCCTCCTGCCCTTGTAATATAATAAAACAAATAAAATTGAGGGTTTCTCATCAGTATATTAATGATTATAAGCATAATACACTTTATTTTAATAAAGTATTGACAATATTCACATCTTTAGATGACATTAAATTAAAATGCTTACATTAGATTAGAAAAATGAGAAAATGTCTAAAAAGAAATGCTATGTAGTTTCTATAATCTTGGCATAAATCCTTAAATTAGTTGGTGAAACTAGGGATACAATGATATAATATATGAATGGTTCTGTCTCATTTGAAGAAAAAATTAAATTAATATTTTTTTTAAGGTTGTTTCTATTTTTATTCATGCACACATCAATTCATCATTCTTTCTTTTATTCTTTTTTTTTCCCCAAAAAGATAGTGTAATTATCTGTTTGTCCTTTATTGTTTGTTCAACTGGATTCAACAATTATTCTTATTATATGGGATAAGGAATCAAGAAATTAATGATCATTATCTAAGTCTATTTAAATTCCTAGCATATATGTAAGTTATACTATTCACTGACTCAATATTGTGATTGTCAAAACTTTACCTCTGATCTCAGGTTGCAGGAACTTTTTTTAAAACCATTTATTATTGTTTATGTTGTTTCGCTCTACTTACAGTAGGGTGTAGAATTTGTAGATGTTCATCCGAGAGTTGGGTACATGCTTTTTTTCTGTTCCGGTGGTGTATGCACTAAAGGCCTTTACCATGGTGGCTTGAGAATACAAGTTTGGTGTCGGGGGAGAGGCTATTAGAGGAGGTCTAACAATTACAAGCGGAGGCAAATGGGATCGAGAAGCCTAATGCATTTGAGAAAAAGGAAAACCTTTTTTTTTTTGTTTCTGATGAGTTGTAAATGATAGGATCATGTTTTGTCTGACAGGGATAGGTTGCACATTAGTCCATGTGACCTAAACATCACCTTAAGTCATCAGTCGATGCGGTTCTATAAAAAATGCAACACAACAACACACGCGCAAAGGTTGGTTTTTAATGACGATCCCTTCCCACAGCAACCAATAATCAGCAGATGGTGTCGTGTCATCTAGCACTCACAGAGAGAAGATTTGGATTTGTTGTGTGACAGTTGTACAACCATCGCACGACCAGGTTTAGCCCTTGGTTTTTTAATATCGTAGATTTATTCTAGATTCAGAGTTAAATTAAATCCAGAGAAATGTTAAATGATTAAGTTGCATTATTTGTTTCTACTATAGTATTGTATTTTGTAGTGACACATTGTAACTTGTGTCGCATCAGATGCTTCTGTACAGTAGGTAAGCTTACTTTCAAGGAAGTTTTTATTTAGTTTGATTCCTTCACTAATAAACTTTAATTATCAAAACATTGCTGATAATGAAGACTACCAAATGCTGGTTGAGCCAATAAATTAGGCCTGTATCACTTTCACACACATGTCGTAAAACATCACAGTTTATGTAACAGTATCATCTTATTCAGTACAAATTCTCTAACCTCCGCTAAAAACTTGCTCTGAAGGCAGCCTTATATACTTGCCCAGAAGGCGGTCCGATACTCTCTTGAATTAGAAATCCATTTTGACATGAAGTATTTTCACCTACTGTTCTAAGCCCGTCATGCAGTTTACAAGGTGTTGTTTTTCATGGTCAGTGGGTTGAGAGAGCCTTCCTTGAGGTGTTGATGCCCACCGAGTAAGCCTTCAAGTTCATACCGTTGTCATTTATTACAATTGAATGTCTTTAAAGGTGATTCTCACAGGAGTAGATGCATGGAATGATTGTCAGCACAATGCTTTAAGCAATGTGTAAATTGATGGCCAGTAACATTAAAGAGCTGAATAATAATAAGTATATTTTAAGAAAATAAGAAACTGTCTTTCCCAAGAATATGGATCAAGCGTTTCAGGACAATGAATGTTTAAAGATTCCTGATATTTTTTTAAAAAGAAATGGATCCCCACTGGAATCATTGCATTTAAAAGTGTGACTGCATTTTACCTTTACTTTTTATTTGCTGACCGTCTAATAACAGTTCACTATGTAGATTTTTGGTGTGTCCATGAACTGTATTTCATCCATCCAATAATGGAACATTACAGCGCTGCATCGCTCTAGCGATCTGCATCACCTGGGTCAACCTCTTAGCAGCGAAGGCTAATGCAAAAAACCACCAAAGTTTTCCATATGGAAAAATGATGGTGATGAGTATAGTGACATGATGATGGTGGTGTAGGATGATGAGGAGGAGAATGCTTGTACTAAAGATATGAAGATGATGAGGATAGAGATAAGAATTATAATGAGGAAAAGTGTAGGATGGTGTTAATGAGAGAATTTATAAGGATGTTAATAAGGAGGAAAGATATGGAGTTAATGATAAGAACACCGTTAGTTGGTGATGGAAAATTCTTAATATGATTTTTTTTAAAAGACAATGATTGCTGGATGAAGATGACAAAAAAAATTGCGATTGGAATTCAAAATGAGCAAGAAGCTCAAACTTGAAAGAGGTTGACGCCTGCTGTGTCACAATTAGAACACTTGCTGTCGTCTCATTTCGAGATGATTGAGCGTGTTGAAAGACAGTGGGACCGTCGACCGAGTCAACGGTCTTTAGCAAACTATCAGACAGCTTGAGAGTAACAAAAATTCTTAATTTTTGAAATGACTTCCTTTTTTTACACGCTTCGTTAAATTATTTTCATAAGTGTGTCTGGGAAGAAACTTTTTAAATAAGATTAAGGTGTACTGTCATTTAAAATATCATCAGATAAGAAAAATGCAGACAAGTAGAAATTTTTGAGGATTTGAAAAAAATGTTAAAAGTTGTTGATTGAAGCTGATGACAAGTAGACACAAGCTGGTAAAAGTCATCAAACTAAGGTACTCATGCTTCTGGGTTAAATCTTGGGAAGTCATGTGTCTAGTTACAGTAGTCCAAGTGTTGGCTGGATACAGTAGAATATTTTCTTATCTTTATCCACTGGCTCATTACCTTCTAATTTTCAGTTATCTTTCTTGTACCAAACTTCTTAACATTATTTTGAATATCAGTTCTGCCATCCAGGCTCCCACTTCCAATGTTGAATCCTTATTCTGCCTTCCCTTTTTGAATCCTTGTTCTGACACCTAGGTTCAATTTTTCTGGTAGGTCTACCTGGATTATAAAGTTACACCCTTCTTTATTCACTCATTTCATAGGCCTACTTTAAATGTAAATACTGGATATGAAATGAACAAGGCACAACCCTAGGATGTCATTGCTGGTGGTATTGTATTTTATTGGTGTGTTTTGTTGGATAATTAGATTTTAGATGCATGCTCCATTTCTTGTATTAGCTCTTATATTACAAATTTGTGATATACTTTACATGCAATGTTTTTCTACAAATTAGTTACATAGACATTTAAGATCATCTACTTAAGCATAACAACTCAGACTCAGAACTCAGAAAGGAGATGAAAGGTAAAAAATCTCACATTCCCATCATACTGTAGTTATTGTGTGAATACATTTTTTAAAACTAATAATTAATGTTCATATTATTCTATCCTTTTAATACTAAATTCAATCATAATCATATGATATTATCTTTTATCTTCTAAAAATCAATTACACATTGTTAATAGTGTTTATTAAGAATATCCTTATTAATTACAATATTACAAATACTGTATACATTATTAAGCTTGACCATTAGAATTTAATATTTGAGTTGTTTATTTATTTATTCTCAATATTTTACCAGGGTGGCCCAATCAGTCAAAGAGACTGGTCTTTCTTGGGGCACTGGGAACAAAATATATTTAGACAACAAAAACTTAACTAAAAATTTACACATTTGCGTACATACAATAAAAGATCATTTTTGATATTTCAGTATATACAAATTCTTCATCAACTTCAGGCAAGTCAAACTTGTTGTTAACCTTGTATAAGATTATTATTTTTAATTGTAAATTAGGACAAATAATTACCTTGTTTTGTAAATTAACAAATGCATAAATAGATTACATTTACTATATTCTTTGATTTTATCTTATTAGAAGTTAACTTATTTGGCTTTTTAATGAGTACAGTAATTCTATATTTTAATTATTGTTTTTCCAGATTTAAGTAGGCAAACTTTTAAACCACTTATTTAGACGCCCTGCTTTGAATATATGCCTCTCTCAAATATGCACCCCCTTCCAGAACTTTATTTGGAATTATCACTTCACTCGAATGAATTCCCCCTTAAATGACTTCAAACAAAACTAATGGAAGAAATATCATCTCAACACATTCTATTAAATAATCTACTTCAGTAGAATTACGTTTTTTTCTAGCCTGGTTGGGATTAAGAAGTCTTTTAGAATCATGCAATAACATGCGGTAATTAGGCCTAAAAGAAAAGGTTTGTTTGCTGTCACATTGTAAAGAGTTAAGTAAAGGGGTGGGCGGAAAAAAGCTTCCCAATTTGAGGCTAATTTGGGGCTAATTTTTCTTTAATTGGAGTAAGACATGTGATTAAAATAAACTACTGCACTATGTATCATGTCAAGCTCACCAGCTTCATTTACTTATTATATGTGTTAAAAAAAGTACAAATCGCAACACTGACATTGTATCACCTTGGTAGTATTAGTAGTACCAACCATGATGAGTGAAAAGTGTAGAGTTAACCACCAAGTGTGGGCATGCTATGGAACCGGCGGTCGTGTAAAATCAAAATCATGTCGAAAAAAATTGATTTAAAAAAAAAAGAAAACTTTAAGGAAAGAAAAAAACCCCGCCCCTCATTTTTAAATTATTTTAGGGGCGGCGGATGACAGCAAACAAACAAGTTTTTTTTTTTTTTACAGAGAAATTAAGGGAAATTTGTTTGAGTATATAGAAATCCATTTTACACCAAAAAAATAAACACCACTCTCGAATAAACTCCCGCTCAAAAACCCTTCTCAACAAGTGTTGTTATGTTTATCAGGTGACTCAGCCCAACCAGCCACATAACACCTGTCTCACCAAACATTTCCTGCACCACACTATACGATGCAGGAAAAAGGGGTTTGATTTGTTTTTGTTTCCGACACGTTCGGTAATCTTAATTCCCATCTCAGATCTCTGCTCGGTGTCATTTTGCACTGTCATGCTTAAATATGTGTCAAAAGTTTTTTTTTATTTATGAAAGTTCCAAGAAGAACTCAAAACAATAGGATTTGTTTTTATTTGTGGTAGGCTTTTATCTGCTCAGTAATTTAACATTATAGTGGTGAATAAATTCCTTGAGATTATTGATTTTAAAGGTTAGTTTTCATCAAAACATGAAATGTAATGTTAATGGTGAGTATGCAGAATATGAAAAAGTAGGACCAATAAGGAATTTAGTTTCTATCATCAAAGCACAGGCAAAAATTAAATCATGATACAAATGTTCCTTGTAGTACTTATTTTATATTTATTTATTGTTTATCCTCGGTTAACAACTTAGTTGAAACCAACTTTTTTCCTTATGTTCCCAGTACTGTAGTACTGTACTATTATATATGGTTCCCCATTTATAGTGACTTTTAAAGACTTAATTAAAAGGATCAAATGAGTAACTTCCAACCAAAAGCAAATAAAATATGCAATTTATATATGGAGTAAACAAAAGTATCCATTGCATATCACGCAATACCTTGAGTGAGAAAAAAACGTGTCCTAAATGGGAAATATTTATTATCATGTTATATGGAATACATCTTTAATCTATTTTCTAGATGATTTCACACTTGGTTAGAGTGTTTTTGGCTCTTATTATACTGTAGGATAATTAGTTATTAATAATAATAATAATAATATATTAATTTATAATGCGCAAATTCCATTAATACATGTTCAAATGCGCATTACAATAAAATAAGAATACAAATTTACGATATAAAAAAGAGAGTTATGGACAGTTAAAATTCTTACAGCATATAGGGTCGATCATATTGCATCACATTAAAAAAGTTAAACAATAAAATTCAAATTGATAAGAAACTTCACATGCAAGTTAAAATTCACATCAATCAAATATCATCATTATGAAATATAATTATAGGAAATCACTATGGACTTAATTTACTAGTTATATTTGATAATAACTAGGTATTTGTAGTATAACTATGTCACAATAAACAAGTAGTTTCCTAGTTATTCGCAATTCAGTGTGAACTTTGTTTTCATGCAACGACAAATTAATTTGTTGTTTTCTAAATTTCCAAGTCTGACACATTGTCTAACAGACTTTTCCCATCTTGATGTACTATTTATAGATGCTCTACTGCCAATCTCACTTCAAATTTTAATGCTTAAATATTCCCAGAAAATTGATAAGAGGTCCTTAAGACATGCATTTTCTTTCCACAATAATTTGTTATTTGTTGTATGCATATTTTCTACCTGGACGCTGAAAAGTGTTCCTTGCAATAGGGCTTGTCTGTCTAATGCTTTTGAATATAATAAGCCAGGCATACAACAGGTTGGCAAGCCCGGCTCCAGGCTACTGATCAAACACAGTCTGCCGGCCACGACTACTATGTTGGATGTAACAAAATCGGACAGTCCTCTTCATTAGACATATCTGATCAAAATGTTGAGTAGATGGAACAAAATAGTTCAGTACTGTAGGCACAAGGGAATGGGTTTTGTAGGTGGAAGGGAACAGTTTAACAGAAGGGAAAGTTTAGTAGGCAGGAGGGAATCCAGTTGTTTTGGCAATATACATAATATATATGTGTGTTTACATTTTTTCTACTAGCAAAAGACTGTTGTAGGTTTTTTTTAAAAAATTAATTTAATTGAAGGAGGTGGCTTTGTTTTTATTGTAACTGTGTGTATGCATGTAATATACAGGTGAACTTGTGAAGATAAGGCACGATTAAACCAATTAAGAATAAAGACGACGTATGTAAACATATGGAGAGCCTGACACGTTTGTGTGTGGCACACACAGATATACTGACTGTGGTCAAATTGGGAAAAACACTCTAAAATCCAATTACACTATGCAACTGCTTTTAACTACTTTAAATTAAAAGGATCAAATAAAAATGTTGTCAATGTCCAATGAAACATACAACAAAATGACTCAGTGTTTGCACATTTAAAAATATTTTACTGTAAAAAATAATATGGTATGTGTATTTTGAATACTAAAGTGATTTTCTAATCATTTGCATTTTTTAAGAATGCATAAACATGTTCCAAATTACCTGACAGAAGCACTTGGGAAATTGTCTCTAATTGGCGACAGATTCTCAAATAAGTCATCAAATTTAATCAGTTTAGAATTCAACCTAATTGTTGACATAAAGTTATTTTAAATTAAATTTAATTAGTATGTCTATTGGAAAATAAAGCTATAAAATTAGCCTAATGATAATGAGCAGTTGCAGTAACATCAAATCCTATATCAATTTCAAAATTGACTAAAAAATCTACCAAAGTATTCTTCGACAGCTTAAACCAATAACATTTTTAAAAGATTTAAATAATTCCAGTATATGTAGAGATTTATCCGACAGGGAGGCTTTTCCTTCCCACAGGATAAAACGTGTTGGAGCTTAATAATAGAATTGCATGTTTACTCTACACCAAAGTCCCTCATGTCATTCCGAGGTTCACAGCGCATGTCCAGATATATATTTGTTCCAATTTAAGGAATGGTTAAATAATATAATAATAATTTTTACAATTTTATTTAATCTAAAACAAAATGGAGTAAAGTAACAAATGTGGTAAAGAAAATGTTTTTTTACCATGTCGATCTGATGACCATAATATGTGCATATAGGTAATTGATAACATGGTCATGTAAGATTGTCAACACTTTCTAAGTATTGAGTCTCAGCCTACGTATTTAAGAAGAATCTGGATTTAATGGGATGGCAACCCTAAGTCCTCAGTTACTCTATGAATCACCAAGGAGGGAAGCAACAATACTTTCCTTTTTATTGCACTTAAAATATCAAATTGAAGTTTTCAAATTTATTTCTGAAATAAGAAATCCATGCATTTATAAATTTTTATTATGTTTAATATACAATATTACCAATAATTAATAGCTAGTGTAAACTTGACATGAAGTTATAATCAGAATGAACCTTTAAAATCAATCCCTGTGACAGCAGGACTTTTTCTCACAACAGAAAACAACTCCACTCCCCAAGCCTCATAAAGAGACTCCCTAAGCCTCATAACTCCACTCCCCAAGCCTCATAAAGAGACTCCCTAAGCCTCATAACTCCACTCCCCAAGCCTCATAAAGAGACTCCCTAAGCCTCAACTCCACTCCCTAAGCCTCATAAAGAGACTTCGCTGATGAAAGCATGACATTTTTCATTTATTTTATGAGAGCCCTGAATATCAGCCGACCCTTGGGGATACGCTGGAAGGATCGCCCTCTATAATTATTACCCTTGTATATTGTTGTTAAGGTCCCACAAAAGGGCACAGTGGAATCATACGCAAACACATGTTTGTGTGCGTATATGTTTGTGAAATGCGCGCATATTTCTGGCGCTGTTCTGATTGGTCAGTTGAGTTTGATTGACACTTCCGAAAGGTCTATTGTGGGAGGAAGATCTTGCCTGTAAAATAGAGAAATTGGTTGAATAGGAATGAATTTGTTTTCTGCATACTGATGAATTAGGACTGTGACAAGACCTGTCCAGACTCAAATTTTAGTTGACAAAAACATGTTACATGCCTAAATATGATGACATCACGTCGTTACCATATATAAGCACATCATGCCTAAATATGACAACATCACGTCATTACCATATATTATTATTATTTTTTTTTATTATATTTATTTCCTTCATAAAAATATATATGTATATACAATATACAATACAAGATTAAAACATTAAAATTGAAGGAAAATCCATAGAAACAAGGAGTATACAGATTGCTGGTGAGTGGGGAGGTCGGGCATACCAAAAGGAACAGAGTTCCTGTACAATAAATGTTTGGGATCCACAAGCACTCATCAGCAAAATGTATAGTCAACAAGAAAGTTATATGAACGATTCCTTAACAAATTTTCAACATTTTCGACAACATCACGTCATTACCATATATTATTATTATTTTTTTTAATTATACTTATTTCCTTCATAAAAATATATATGTATATACAATATACAATACAAGATTAAAACATTAAAATTGAAGGAAAATCCATAGAAACAAGGAGTATACAGATTGCTGGTGAGTGGGGAGGTCGGGCATACCAAAAGGAACGGAGTTCCTGTACAATAAATGTTTGGGATCCACAAGCACACATCAGC
This sequence comes from Anneissia japonica, assembly GCF_011630105.1. Classification (NCBI taxonomy): domain Eukaryota; kingdom Metazoa; phylum Echinodermata; class Crinoidea; order Comatulida; family Comatulidae; genus Anneissia; species Anneissia japonica. The sequence goes on from NW_022744966.1 coordinate 2,868,970, forward strand.
AAAATGTATAGTCAACAAGAAAGTTATATGAACGATTCCTTAACAAATTTTCGACATTTTCGACAACATCACGTCATTACCATATATTATTATTATTTTTTTTATTATTATATTTATTTCCTTCATAAAAATATATATGTATATATAATATACAATACAAGATTAAAACATTAAAATTGAAAGAAAATCCATAGAAACAAAGAGTATACAGATTGCTGGTGAGTGGGGAGGCGGGCATACCAAAAGGAACGGAGTTCCTGTACAATAAATGTTTGGGATCCACAAGCACTCATCAGCAAAATGTATAGTCAACAAGAAAGTTATATGAACGATTCCTTAACAAATTTCTTAAATAAATTAAAATTACCATTACGCACATGAAGGAAGGCAATTCCAACAGTCAATAATTCTATGACAAAAAGAAAGAGCAAGTTCGTTGCATCGGGGATTTCTATTACCAAGAGTAGGATATTCTTTTCTTACATTAAGGATGAAGTCAAACATGTTAATAATTGCGGTTTGAACAATCATATCGATGACTTTCCGACGTTTCTTAAGAGAAACAAAACCCAATTCAGCCATCCGGTCCTCATAGGAAATATATCCAATATCCTCAATCCTAAGAGAACAAGTCTGGCCAAAATAATACCTAGTGAAATCTCTCTGAATGCGTTCAATCCTGGCAATATCACATTCCATATAGGGGTTCCATACTGGGGACGCATAATCTAATATGGGAAGACATAGACTATATAAGCACAACTTCCTTTTTTTTAAAGCTTGAAATTAATGTGTACTTTCTGATTGATGTGAAATAATTTTGTTTTTCAAATAAAAAATAAATAGAACATATTTTATAATCACCTAATAAAAGACATGGGGGGCATAAAATTCAAAACATGTAAAGTTTGTTTTAAAAGAAAATAAAAATTGCGATGTCATTTTTGTAGGTGTCCAATATGGCTCATTTCATTCCAATTCAATATTATAGGCTATAATCGGCAAGAGAATAACTAGGAAATTATAGTATTTCTTATTATGACATTATAACTACAAAAAAATTTATCAAAGTTAATAACTAATTATATCAAAATTTTAATAATTGATATCTAAAAACTTGATTATTATATTTCATAATGTAGTTAATGATATTTTGACTAATTATTATTTCAGTCTTTAATTGGTGAGCAAAGCGGTTCAGTGCCATCTGGCATGCAGCCAACAGATACAGTAAAGTTAATCTCATATAAATATAAGAAATACTGTAACACCAAATATCAATACGATAATGCAAAGATACTGTTGCATACAAAAATGAGAACAGCTGATGAAATATGCTGCAATGTAATATTTGCCTTCAGGAAGAGTATAGGATCAATTTATATTGTGTGGTTTTACTGGTAATATTTGGTTTCTGTCGTTGTCTTTGATCATGATTACTAGGAATTGTCTAGACCCCCAAAGTTACATTCCGGTTCTGTCCATAATATAGATACACTTCCGACATTCGCATCCTGCACAGGAATTTCATAATTAAACAATAACACAGCCACGCTGAACAACAGGCAGACATCTCAAGGTGTTGTTTTAAGCAACAAGGTGCAATTCTTTTGAGTTAATGGATCAGGTACTGTTTTAACTGTGTTCTGGCAAGTTTACCTGATGTGTTCATCTTTTAGCCTAACTTTTAAGAAGTCTCTAGGCTGTAAAGGGTTAAAACACCTGTGTTTTAATGCAGATAATGTCAAAGCATATAAGCTAAATCACCTTTTTTTGTGTTAATGTGCACATGGGCCATAAATGCGGACCAATGGCTTAAATGTCTCATCCGAAAGACGGTGTGCTATGTAACTTGTATTTCAGCCCTCCAGAAGGCAGCGATGGGAATTGAACCGGGGACCTGGAGATCTCCAGGGTTCAGCGCACACACAGTGGCTACCACCAGATTAGCCGACTGAGCTAAGCTGCCCTCTTGAATCTGCCATTGGGAGTACAGCTATTATTTCGCTGGTTAAAATGCTATCCTTCTAATTCCAAGGCCTTAGGTTCTAATACTGACCAAAACAACTATACTCCCTCAGTAAGACTTGGTGTGTAAAGCATCTTGAGTGTATGCCTTATGAAAGGGATTGATACAATGTTTTATCGGCAATCATTGGTCCACATTCCTGAATAATGAATAAATAAATATTAACATAAATATATTTTTCCAAGTAGTTTTACTTTTCAAACATTTTTTGCACTCTGTTGCTATTTGGGCATTTTGGTTAAATATTAGACATTATGGCACTCAAGTGAGGGTAATTTAAACTTGTGTTTTGTCAGCAGATGACTTGTTATTCCTGGCGACCACATTTGGCTCGTTTTCCACCTTCAATAATTGGAGTCCAGCCTCCCTCTTACCCTGGTCAATTATGTAGAATATTGTCACAAATTTGTCAAATTATGATTGTGATGGAATTTGTTTTAAACTGTGAATTATGCTATTTTAATGATAGAGCCTTCAGAGCTGTGAAAAGCCTCCTGACCTAAATAAAGATTCTCCATCTTCTTTTGTAAAAAAATTCTCCCTCTTTTGTAAAGATGTTCATGTTTAAATGTTGTTGATTGTTTTTCATAAATTATATAAGTGATTGCGAGTAGAGTTTTCTTTTCTTTTTGTGCAAGAAAAATAAAATAATAACTATTTGCTAGATTTTAACTTAAACAGAATTATTTACTATACTACGGAACACCTTAATCAAGCCACATTTGTGAGAGATGAATAAAATAATGCTAGTGGGAGAAATGCAACAAGCATTTGTTGAAGAAACATTCCAATTATATACTGTACTAAATACCAACCTTAGCATAGGTAGAGCTTGCAAATTTGACAATGATGAAACGCTGAATGATGGTAACAGGTGAGTAATAAATAAAACCATTCATCAATGAAGTTGGAGGATCCCACAAATAGTAGTGGATCTTCAAAACAAGTCTCCTTGGGGACTATTGACTTTTAGTTTATAGGGTAGGTTGCTTTTGTATATGGACCATGATCAATGCTGTAGCCAGCTATTGGGACAGTTGAGACAGTCCCACACAATTTTTCTAATTGGTCCACAAAGAATGGGTCCACATTTTAAAAAATTAGTCCAAATTATGTATTTTTGTGCATAAAATGGGCCCACTTTTTGAAAAATGGGTCCAGATTTGTCATATTTAGCTTAAAATGTGTAAAATTTAAAAATATGGGTCCAGATTTTTCATACTTTTATGTAAAATTGGTTCACATTGTTTGAATTTACATGTAAAATGGGTCCACCCTGACATTGTCCCGCACTGTTTGAAAATCCTTGCTACAGCATTGACCGTGACTAGAAATAAATTCTCTATGAAGTATGTGTTGTGATCTTTTAAAAATGTAAGGGTATTGGAGGTGTGTATATGGGAGTTCTAATGGCTGTGTGTTTTATATGGAGGGTGCGACTGGAGAGATGGGGCAGGGATACTGTAAGTAATATGAGGGAATATGGAATATTTACTAACCCTATATTTATTTGATGACGAACACTATCCATACTCTTAAAGAATGTTTACTGACCTCCCTAATGACAATAAGTATGTCATAATTCTGTTGAAAGTAGGTCGTGCTATTTTGGGATTTGTGTTATAGAATGGGAAGTTAAGCATAAATAGGTCATGCTATGTTGGGATTTATGTAAGGAGGTTTGGGAAAATGAAATAGCATGGTAACCATCTTTATGGAGTCCAGTATGTTTTCAATAATGCTACAGGTATAAGATTGATTGATGCCCTCATAAAATATGTCATTCATTGTAAGTAGTGCGTAACGATTGATTATGTTCATCCTGAGTTAATTCATGCATAAAAACAATGAAACATTGCAAAACCGTACAAAAGTTTAAGAACTAATGAAACAATGTAACATTGATGGACTCATTCCAAACTTGTTGCACTTGTCATCAATAAAACTTTCTGTAGCATTTGATATTGTTAAATTTCAATACTTTTTTTTTATTCATTAAAAGAGTATTATTCTGTGGTGATGAGCCAGGGCTCAGTGGGGGTAATTTCCTCCACTTGACAAGCATCCCATCGTCTGACTGATTAAAAATCTTAATTTGCCAATTAAAACAAAGTTATCATGCTGGCCAATCTCTAATATTGTGGTCTAAAAAGCACAATTTTTGGCCATCCTAAACTATAATCCCTTGAATCCCACCAGTTTATTCCGAGAATGCTAGATAGCCTAGGTTTGGACATCCTATTTGACTTTTTGGACCTCTATCGATAAATTTCTTAGCTTCCACTGCAGTGCTTACAAATTTGATTCATTTTTGGTTGGATTAGAGGGTGTGCACATTCTACTAACAAACCATAGCTTCATATGAATTAATTTGTATATTTTGAGAATGATTATATTTTTTAAAATCCCAGTTAAAATAAAGTTTTTATATTTTGTTATGTTATAGTTTTAGCTCAGTTGGCTAAATTGGTGATAGGCACTATAAGGTAAAGGTATAGGAGTTTGCTGAACCGTGAATACCCTTTAAGATATTTTGTCTCTGGTTCAATTCCAACAGAAACTTGTGTTTCAGTTGGAGAGCTGAAATACATCACTATGATTTATAACTACTGTATCAACTCAAGTTACCTTTAGAGTCTTTTGTGAAACTTAACCCTAATCTGGGTTAGAGATTATTTATAGGTATAAAATACATTCAAAAGGAAGCGGATTGTAAATTATATAAGCTTTTGACAGAGTAATCGTATAATTTTACACCTAAAAAATGCCTAAGCTAAAAAAAAAAAAAAAAAATAAGAAAAAAAAAGACTACCTAGGAAAAATAAGCCTAGAAATACTGACAGAAAAAAAAAAGCAGAGGAAAAAGGCAATTAAATAAAATAGCAGTTTCCATCCCAAAACAATAGCATTTTTGATTGGGCAGAAGAAAAAAAGGATTGGAAAAAATTTGTGTTGTCTAAAACTCAACTGACCCAAAATTTTGAAAGAATAAGCTATGTTGGAAATATAGGCCTAGATATATTTGTTTACCATGAGGAGCCAAAAATAATAAATAAATGAAACTTTTCAAGCTTTACTGAATAAATCTTAGCCCTGTGGCTACCATTTTACTCATTAAAATGTATGAATTCATTCTTGGCAATGAATTTGACATAGGCATAATCTCAATCAACCAACATCGATTTCCAAATATTTAAATATCTCAGCACAACACAGCATTCTTAATAGCCTGTCTCCATAGAATGTCAGGAAGAAGGAAACATGTGCCTAACAACAAGGTTTCTGCAGACGTCACAACTGGAAAATAATTTTCAATCATAATTTATATTTTTCCCAGATTTCTTTCAGAGCATACAGCTAATAACAATAAAGACAATTTCTAATTTAATAAAAATATAAATTCAAAAAATGATTTGAGATGACTTTGGGACCTGAAAATTTAGGGTGGTCTCGGAATTACAGGGGTCTTAAATTGGAGGGTGCATTTTATGTTAAAAACCTTTCAGTTGTTAAGTTCAGGTGTTTAACAGGGTACCCATATCTTAATTTTGGATTTTTGTGTTTGGAAACTGTACTTTATATATATATTGTCAAATAAATAAAAATTATTTATATATTTGACAACGTTACATAAAAATAAATCCAAATAAAACTTAACATTAATAAATTGCACAAAATGTGAACATAATGATATAATATACAAATGAAATCCTCAACTGTTTTAAAAAAAAATATCCATCCACATGAATTAAATATCCAACTGAAATTGATAGCTTATACAAACACAAAGTTTATATCCTCTCTTTCTGAAAACTCTCTTGATTGGCCAATACTCAACATTGTTTTAACTACATCAACCAATCAGCATTCAGATTGTATCTTGCACGTGTTAGGCAGCTTAAAATAGCTCAGTGATATATCACTTGCTAGGGTGAACTTATACTAAATCAGCTGTAGTGGTGGATATAGACAAGTGAAACACACTTCACTTCAACATGAAGGCGACATTTTAAAAAGTTTCTTCTAAAATTACTGAGATATATTATAGTTTTTATTGTTCAAAATGGATCTTACGTGTGATAAACAAGCAGTAGTTATTGTTGGATTCTCACTTATTTTACTGGTAAGAATTTTCTCAATTTTGTGGATCTCTCATTGATGATATTTTTATTTACAGGATGAATATAATCTCTTGCCATTACAGATCAACAAATTAATCCATCATGTTTAGTTAGATCCCAGTGAGAATGGCAAAATAAAAAATGCTATGTTTGTAGCATTTACATTAATTATATAATAAAATTTAATAATATAATAATGAGATAATCATATGTATATATATATATCTGTCTCTTATACACATCTAGATGTGTATAAGAGACAGATATTATTATTGTCATCATCATGATTATTATTATCATCATCATCATCACGTGCACAATATTAGGCCTGCCTTGATTCAATATCACAACCTGTATTGCTTACTACTTTACTCCCCTGCAATTCAACAGAAATTCAGAACTTATGATTTATACAACTTTACTGTTATATTGCTAATCCCCTGCAGTGAATAATATAATCACTATAGAGCTTGCATTTTTAAGGAAGTCATCAAAAGTGGGTTTCAAGTGGAAAACTCAATCACATTGTTATTCTTTTTTCATTCAATATCAATTATATAAGGAATGGGAATAGAAATTGTATGGGAAAACAGATAGGAATGGTAGTGTTGGATTGAAAGCAATAGAGAAAGAAAAAAGATGGAACAGTGAAAAACGATTGGGAAGGGATAGGTTTTGAGGAAGGGAGGTATGTTATATTTAGTTTTGATCACTCAACTAACCAAATTACAGTAGCTCATATCTCACCAGCATGACATAACTAATTATTGGTGTCAAGCATTCTTGAGCTGTTATTTAGTATCATCTATTTGCTGTTGTATTTTATTCAACCTCTAAATTAAGTAATTATCCATGGTGGTACTGTCACCATGATATTTTGAATGAATGCATACACCTGTATGCAAAATACCGAACACCTGCTTGTAGGTAAAATTATGAAAATATATCTCTTAATTAAATATTAATCACTTAATTTAATCAGTTATTGCTCATTGATTAATACGTTATTATTAAATATCTGTGTGAGCATACTGCTGATACACTGGCTCTTTATCATGTGCTAAAAGTGTAAAACTTTGCTTATCAATTTACATCTCAATTAAAATTTAGTAATCATTTCCTAGAATTCTTAAATTTCAGTTTTTGGACATTTAAGTTGACATTACACATACCATACACAATGACGGTGCAAGGGTCTAAACATTTTTAACAGGCTAGTGGGGTAGAGCCCTTGAAAAACTGGGTAATTCTGGGCTATTTTAAGCTTTTCTGAGATGTTTTAGCAAGTAATTATAACTCAATTTTTAAAAAAGGAAAATAATTTTTATTTTTGATCTGATGAATCATGTCCAAGGAAGGAGACTTGTCCTGTCAAACAGGGGAGTCATGTCCAAGGAAGGGGACTTGTCCTGTCAAATGGGGGTAAGTCCCCCTCTCATGCTGGAGCTGCCACTGACTACACAAATTTTTATATCAATCAAACAACTGTTTAGATCACATTTCATAACAACCATGTGGTAAGATCTTAAGAATTGGCCTAAGGGCATCGCCATTACTTATTTTCCCCATAAACTACATTTTTTTCATTTGTCAATAACATTTTATTTCTATTTTGGCCTTCATCTTGATGCTTTTGGCTAAACCTTTTTCTTAAATGAGAAAACAAAAGTCTTTTTTTTTTTTACCCAAACTTTTCACAGGATCTTTCAAAGATAAAGTTTGCTATAAAAAATTGCTTTTCACATTGTCTTATCGCTGTGTATACCACTTCTTACTGCAGCCTTCCCTCTAACTAAAGACTTCCAATTAAAGACCACCTCCAATTAAAGACCACTTTTCTGTGGTCCCAAATTAACAAATGTCTTTTATCTTTATTATTCTAATTAGAGACCACAGCTGCTAAGGACCACAGAAACCTTGGTCCAAAAAGTGGTCTTTTTTTGGAGGTATTCATCTTAAATTTTTGAAAACATGGTTATAATTTTTTGGAGCGAACACTTAGTAAATGCATTTTTGAAAAAAGTAAGTTTGTATCTTGGAGGGTCACAATTTAGGTTCTACTCTGCTAGTACAAAATATAGTTGTCATGACGTCATCTCTGTAAAGGCGTTCATAGAAAGGAAAGTTCGTATGTTGGAGGGTCACAATTTAGGTACTGCTCTGCTAGTTGTACAAAATATAGAACTTCTCATGACATCATCTCTGTAGGCATTCATAGAAAGGAGGGTCACAATGTAGGTACAGAGGAACCAGTTGTTCCTCTGTCAACATAACCCACATCTTAGAACTTGGTAATTAGTGATTAGATTAAATAATTATACTATGAGTAAATTACCATCAAATAGTATGACTATGTAATTTGGGAAAATGTCACAAATTATACAGTATGGAGATTACCTATGCCATGCGGATCAATGAGGACTGTATTATTGACGGATTTTAGTTCATAATTACACTTAATATTTCCACTCTATTCCTTAGTCTGTACCCTGTTACTACTGTAGTTGAGGTTCAACTAAAAGTATATAAGCCCCTCGAAATAAATAACAGGAACCTAGATATTTTAATATTTATAGGATATTTTGTTGATAATTTACTGGCCTAATCAAATATCCTAAGGTGCCTCTGATATTAAACCTTATTGTAGTTATACATCAGTGATTATTTAACTCCCGCGGTCATTCTCCATTTCCATTTAAGAAGTTTCAGTTACAAAATCTGTGCTCCTTGCGGAAAATTCAATTCCATAAGTACACAGTGATGTGATATAAATAACCGAGAGGATCTTAAGTAGTTGTAGAGTAGTATAGTGTTTGGGATAATCCCATGGCTATTGGCATTGTTCCATTCCTTTCATCTATTGTTTATAAAATCTTTTAAGTGTGTTTATAATTCATCTACGTCTGTTTTTATAAGAGGTTTGGGACTGAATTGTGGGGAATTTTTGTATATGTATATATATTGAAATTGGGTTAAATCTTGTGCACATTGATTCACCAGAAGGCTGTTTCACAATAACATCCAAAAAAAAGTGTTTTTCCTTAAATGTTTGTTTACTTCCTTTTTTCATTGAAATCAGCTACGGAACATTCCTTCCCATGTAAAACAGGAAGCATTAACTCCTACATAAATCACGTCAGCCAGTGTCCATGAGGATTACATAATTGTCTCTTCCTCCGATGAAGCTTACTATCAAGAAGAATAAGGTAGCTAGTTCCTTCTCTTGATCATCAACGAAAGAGGCCTAATTTTTCCTCAGCAATCAAGGAGGATTTGTACCCTTCCCCATCAACAAGAAAAACTTGCCCACTCACTTTCTTGGCCATAAACAAATTAAAACTGTCCTCTGTCAGCCTTCAAGGAGGGTACAATACATTCTTTCTCCTTCCTTGGTCATTGATAAAGAAAGCCTGCCTTTTTCTTTAGCCTTCAAGAAAAATACAGTGGCCTCTTTCCTTCCTCAGCCAATTACGAATGAAGCCCTCCCTTCTCTTTAGCAATCATGGAAGATACAATGACCTGTCTCCTTGGCAATCCGTGAGGGTAACTTTCCTTTCTGTGTCCATCAAGGATGGATTACACTGCTCCCTGGATGTATGAGGGAAGCTTTTTTACTTCATGCCAGTTTATGTACCTGTTACTAATGTTGAGTCTTAACCATATTAAATCATCCTGTATACATCAAAATATACATTAAGTTTTGTAGTAAATATTAATTGATCTTATTTTGTATAGCATAATAATAGGTTAAGATAATTTAAAATATGTTCACTGATCTAATTTGTTTTATTATTATACAGCATCATATGTTGGTTGAACCTGGTAGATAAAATCTGGCCACCATGCAGGAGTATTTAAGCAAGTGTCCTGTGGTGATATTCACTTGATGGGATCGTGCCTTACACACCCATTTAATGATTGGCATTCTAAATGGAGAATTGATTCATCTTCATACAGTTTTAAGATTAGTATTTGAATAGATTGAGTCCAACGTCAAACAGATGCCAATAATCAGATAATAATCACTCTTTCCAAAATGAGATGACAACTCTTTGAGAAGGATAGCACTGAATGAAATCTTTTCTGTATCTTTTATGGTTTTAACTGTAAATTGTGTTTTGTAATTGTTTGTTGATATATCTTTCTGTTCCATTATGATAGCATACCATGATAAAGAGTTGATCAGTTGCAATACATTATCATATTTGCATTTACAGTGTTCCTAAATTTGTTCACTAAATTGGATACTCAAAATATAGTTCAAAAACTGCATTTTAAGAATTTATTTTTTTGTCTATTTTGAAAGTCATCAACATTTGCATTGAATATAAATTTTAAAAATTTGAAGAGAAAGCAAGGAAATATATGAAAATTGATAAATCTTGTTAAAGTATGTCTTTCATGTTTACGCCATTCAAACAATAAATAGATCATTACTTCAATTCATAATTCACATAAGGGGATATCTCTGTGCACAACATTTTAATATGCCCTTATATGTCGATGGACTGGTCACATGCTTACCTCAACTTCACTAGTTTATAAAGGGATTACAAATTGCAGATAAAATAGGTAAAATATGACTGGATATGATCCAAACACGTGGCACACAAGCCCTGACACTCCTCTTTAAAAAGAGATCCATACCTTATTAATGGGTATGGCATAAAGTGGACTTTACAAAGTGAGTCCCTAAACACTCCCACTAAAGCTGATTGTTTTCCTAAATTCTCTTTTAGCTATGACCAACATGATATATTTTCATGAATAAAAGTCTGAAAAAGAATTAATTGTCAGTGATTTTGTTTGCGTCTGCTAGACTATGGGTACGGCTTGCGAACAATCTTTGGCTAAAAAACACCTTTTTTTTTACAGCCTGACACCATCATCTTTAAAAATTAATATTAAAACTGAGCATAAAGTGGTATAACCAATCAACGTCATTAAGGTTGGAGCAGAGGCTTGCTGGTTAAGTGGTTTTCCAGTCATTATCTTGGGTTGGTCCAATGCATCAACTTGCACCAGAGGAATTACATTGGGAAATTAAATAAAGTAAATCACAAAAAATGAGAATCAAAACCTGTTTATCAGGTTTCAAAATCATAATCAAGGTTCTTACTATTTTTTAAAATTCAAATTGTTTTCCTTTTTTTCTCATGGGAATAGTATAGGTGAAAATTTAATAAGTTGCTATTGAATCTTAATAACAAAGCCAAGTTTATAGGATCAACGTTTAAGACCGTCCTGGGGGCTATTCAAGTCCATATTTAGGCTTATCAAGGTTGCTGTACATTTTGGTGTTTATGACAAGAGGTCTATAATTAGAGTGAACTTATATTTATAGAAATTATGTGGAAATTAATTTCTGTAATCTGTTTCCCTAGATGAACGGTGTGGAGCAGATGTTTGTTTTGTTTATAATGTATCACATGAATTAATTATTGGATATTTCCTTTAATAAGTCCAAAGAGAATAAATAATAATACCCTAATAATGATAATAGTACCAATAGGAAGTGATGATGATAATTTATTTGTTTTACTATGTGTCATAAATATTAAACAGCAAAGTGTCCATCTATATTAAGCATTTCCGTCTGTGTTTGTTACAGTTTCGCGTAGGCAATGGTGCGGTAGTAGTCGCATGGAAGTAGTACAAGCTACTGCACATCTTACCAAGTCGATTTGACCAATGAAGTGCTGTTATTACCTAATTAATATTTATGCCGTGTAGTAATATTATATATTACAATTCGTGAATGGTTCCTTCAAATGTAGTGCCCAACACATAAAAAACATTATTTATTATTAACTCTTGTACAAATAATTAAAATACAAATTTGTTTTTTTAGTTGAGATAATAGGTCTTTTTTGCAAGTGAACATGTAACATTGCGGCTACAACCTCTTGTCCCCTAAAAACAGGATGAAAAGTTTTTCAAATTTTTCCGGTTTCCTTTTTATTAATTAGTTTAGTAGAGCCAGGTAAAAGTTTAAAGAAATTGTTAGTGTGTTGACCCTTTCCTGTCTTTCCATGAATTAATAATCACTTAACTCTCTAGTAGACTTCAGAAATAGTTTTACCATGGAGGAATTAGCCTATGGTTTTACCTGTTTACTGTCTGCGAGTAATTTCAAGGGGATATTTGCATCTGGCTTTAAGTAACAGCCCTGAAACTCCCTTGAATAACATATCATTGCCTTGGATTCATTTATGTTTTTAAATGTCATATTCTGAGCACATCCTTTGAGTTGACTCAAGTCTAGTCTGGGTTCCCCGTTGTTTTCAGGGTGTCTGGAATAAACTCTCTAGTGTGCTATTTTTTCTTAACAGATTTGAAACATGTGTCTAAAGTCATACACATCTTATGGTGGTAATTTCACAATAATGTATTTTTTCTAATACGTCTTCTGGTTGAAAATGCTGCCTTCTCGCATAGTACACTTTCTGGTGGTATTTTTTAATACCTTCATTGCACACATCTTTTGGATGGTAATATTTAACAAATTTTGCTTCACTTAACAGTGCTTCTTGTGTTCCTAGTCAATTAAGTTAATCTTAATTTTAACTTTTTTTTTATTGTTCTCATAATAAACAAGAAATATTTCCTATAAAAAATGTTGCAACATCTTTAACTTATGAATGATTTGTAGCCTATTTCTAAACTTAATAAATTAATGTATACAGTACTTGAAAATGACCTACAGTATATCATCTTCATTGCATTTCACTTATGATATGACACATAAACATAAGAATAATAGTCTACAGGTAGAATTGGTTTACGACTAGTGTAACAATAGCCACGAAGTTATTTACATTGCAGTCACAGTACTCCACATCTAATAGAAATGTAGAAAGTATGATATATGATTTGATGTAGGCAAGGCCTACCATAGTGTTCTTGCCATTATTATTAATGATAATATTATTATTTTTTAATATTTTATATTATTTATTTGTATTCAATTTTTAAAAATATATTTTATTATTTTTATTTTTTTAATTTTTTATTTTTGGCTAGGCCCCCACACCACTAGCTAGCGTACAGCACCGAACCTTTCGAAACAATACGACTAGCCTAGGCTTGCCCCTACTACTTGGCTATTAGTAGTTACCCAGAGAGACCCAGCCTAGGCTGTGTCGTCAGTTTCTGTGGTTATTTTTTATCGGATTGTCAATGCATACAGTACGAACATACGACTATAGAGCCAAATAAACTGTTGTTTGCGATAATTTGATTACAATTCTTCCAGACGATTAAATGAGCCACTGTAGGCCTTCGATATCCAAGGTTCTTCGACCGGAATTCTCATTATTTTAAATTTTCATAGCCATGCATGATCGCGTTTTAGCTTGAGTTGCAGATGCTAATAATTGTTGCATAACAAAATTTTTCCCATTTTTATTTCATACCCTCTTCGCAGATGCTGTTTGGTTCCTGAGATGTCTTTTCGGTAACTGCGCATGCTCGACATGGCTCAATAACATCACTTACTCATTACACATGCTCACTTGCTGTCTAGCATTTCCAAACGCATGCTCACTGTGTATTTATGCATATTTCACGGACTTTCTTTATTCATTAGTTTGGAATTCTCGTTCCTTCATAGTAAAAGTTACCGCTACCTACAGTTTCTTAATGACTGTTTCCTCTTGATCGTATCAGCTTAAAGGTGTGGTGCGAAAAAATAATCAAAGATAATCAGTCAAAAATTTTACATTTAATATTTAATTTATTATTGTTTGTATGATTTTTTACTTGTTTAAAAAAAAGATATTACGTATACAGTACATATTTTTAAAGGTGTAGTGTCCCTTGCAAAAAACCAAAAAAAAATCTTAAAAATCGTTTTTTAAATTTACTTGACCATTTTGAAGTAACATTAAATTTATCAACTTGTATTTAAAAAATGCTTAACATCATTTTACAGCAAAAGAATTGATAGAAACACTTCCAGTCGCTGGAAGTGTTTCAAACATTACTGTATATAAATTTTCTTAATTAAATAATTTCTATGCTCAAGTTAATAACTTGTATATTACTGCAAAATGAGTAAGTTATTTAAAAATTATTTTTTATGAGTTTGGTCATTTTCAAGGGACAGTACATCTTTAAATATCCTATAGTACTTTGATAACCTGGTTTGTGTTGATATTGTTGAATTGTGGAATTCCCTCAAGTTCACGAACTGTTACATAAAGCTGAGATAACATGTCTCTATGTGTACTCATTCGTTACTCTTCATCAATATCTTACTGAGCATGCTCAGTCATACACCTGTTCCGCAACAAATACTTCACGCTCCTAAGGGGTAAGGAGATGGCATGCGATTAGGCAAACTACAACCAGCAGATTTTCAACAATTTTGTTGTGAGAAGACTCAGCTTGTAGGAATGGCTTCCCCTGTAGTGGATCATTAGGACAGTGTTGCTCTCCTATGTTGAACAATTAAAGAATCACTGCTGTTACTATCACAATTAACATATAGGTAAATTCTGGCCAATCACACAAACTTATTTTTTAAATTCTGTTATTCTATAGGCCTACTCTTTTCAATACCACGTTACTACTAGCTCATTTGAGTATGTTTTGATGTACTAAATGTAATATTTATCAGATTCACAGGGAGGTGATCAAGATGACCTGTGGAACTCTGTAAATTTTAATAGTGTTGGTCTTCTTTCAATAAATATGGTATTATTTAATCAAACAATTACTATACGATACGAGTAATGATAGAATATAGGCTACTAATTTTGATATAGAAAATGAATATTTTTTGATGATTTTATTTAAGAAAATGATAGGCTTACAATGGCAAAATTCAATATATCATATCTGTTCATTACTGTAGAATTCAAGAACATAATTATGTGATATATTTCAAAAAGAAAGAGAATGAAAAAGCGACAATACTTTAAAAGTTCACTGAAAAGTCACTGAGTCAAGGTGTGACCCTTGTTGGATTAAATTATTCAAAATAATAGAAGGAATATTAGTTGTATATTCAATTTCAATATACATTTCATTTTAAAATGAGTTTAGATTTAGTAAGGTGATAGTATTTAAATTAGGTACAACTGTATATTACCTCTTTGGTGTGGATGCAGTGTTGGTTTGACCTCCTTAATAAATTATTATATATAGATACTAAGGGATAGAACCATGCTGACATGGAATCCGGCAAAGGTCAAGACTTTTAATCATTGATGTTATTCTCATTTTAAACATTACCGTATACAAATTACAATTAAAAATTTTGACTATCTTTTGTCAACAATAAATTTTCAGTAAATTCCAGGTCTATTTTCCTTGATTTTCTTTTTTCACCTTATTTCTAACTTCATTGATCCAATATCAAACAGAATTATATACAATAAAACAAAAGTAGTTATAAGATGATGGTGATGATGATGACATCATTCAAACAGTCTCTTGTTAAACATCATTTTAAACTGATGCAAAATTTGTTTAATTTGGAGTTAATCTCATTGGCCGAAGATTATCCCGGCTGAAGTAGAAGCAATTGTTTAAATTAGCTGGGCAATTATCTTTTGGGGGATGTGTATTTTCTGTATTGTATGCAATGTCCATTTTTATTTTATGAGCACTGTTTTTAGTACAAAACGTTTTTATTAACAATTTAAAATTAAGTTCAAACAATATTGACGAACACAGTGAACAGAACAAAACAGAGAGACAAAACTTGGCGGCACATGAGTCAGTGTGTGTGTGTATATACAGTAGACCTATATTCTTCTATTGATGGACGACTATATTTGCTCAGCCAAACAAAGCTGTTTTCCTTTAAAGTTACTTTGACCAAGGGGTTGCATTTTGTTTTTACTGTATTGAAAATATACTTATCGAATGATTATAACTTGAAATGCTTCATTTATGAGTAGGATTAGCATGTCTGTAGGGTAATACTTTCTTGGTTCGGTTTGTTTCCAAGTTTATGTTAAGCACATAGAGGTCTCTACCCCCACAATATGCGCCACATAAGTCAACCATTATTATATTTATTACTAATTTGTTTAAAATATTTTTCTACTATTTTATTTTTTCTCTCGGGCCAAATTAAATTACCATGCAGGCCAAATTTGGCCCGCTGTCCACCTATTAAGAACTGAGGCTATATATCATGCATTCAACATGTATAGTATTACCGTACATAATTATATAAACATTTTATATCTACTGAAATCCAGTATTTAAATGTATAGCAATAATAATTGTACAATTGTCTTCAATCTTGTGAAGAGAGCAGAGTCTGTAGTCTTTCATCTGTTTTCACTGCAGAGCAAAAAATGTCCAAAAATGTTATTTTTAATGATGTATGATTAGTAAAGAAAAATACATTAGTGTAATATTTTTACTTGCTAGTTATTATTGAGCTTTGGTTTCGTAACAGCCATATGGGGTTAGAGGTACTCTTATCGTGCAGACCAGGTAGAGAGATACAAGAAGGACCTCTCAGTGACAGTAAATTGTCATTCTATTCAATATTTCTGTCTTAATTTTGATGTTTTTGTATTATAATCCCACTATTAATAAAAAAAATAAAATGTTTTTAATATGTTCTTATAGGTCTCAAGTTTGGATTCATCTACTTATGAATATACAGAATGGGAGAATTGGGTACCTTGTTCCAAAAAATGTGGCCGAGGATTATCGTTTCGAGCAAGGGGTTGTGCACGAGGGGAGTGCCCAACATCAGAGCTAATTACCTATAAAACATGTAATTTACAGGTAAGGATGATTTTGTATTTATCTCATTTTCTAATGCTACAGAAATAAATGTAGAGCCCTAATATTAGAAATATAAAATATGATATACAAATATAGAGTATGGTCAAAATTATCAGCTCAAAATATATATCAAATATAAAAGCCAATAAATAAAGAATGACGTTGAAGAATTGGATGCAGTCCCTTCAGGGTTGCGAGTGAATATTAACTGTTAGATAGAATCTCCATCTGGGTTCTGAGTGAAGATGAACATTATAAACTGGTCTCATGACAGTTTAAAGGGAAGGTGAACCATTTGATGGGCCTATATGGTTCTGAGTGAAGGTTGTATGGCCC
>NW_022744966.1:2886428-2902252 GCF_011630105.1 Anneissia japonica
CAGGGTCCTCTAGTTACAGGTAGTACAACATTGGTTTTATGCTGTTTCACACTGCACATTTAAAATAGTTTTTTAATAAGTCGTTACAAACTTTTAGAACTTGTCTGATTAGATTGGATTTTTTATGGTTGCTTGGCATTTATAGAAAGGAATATTGTTATTTATGATTTGATTACTATTTATTGTTCACTTTTAAGTGTTTGCTTTAATTAAGTAAAAGAGGTAAAAGGATGCCAAATTGATCGTGCATTCTTTCTGATGAACTGAAATATATAATTTTACTTTTTAAATTAGCCTTGTAGAGACAGCGAAGAGGAGGAAATAACGAGGAACCAGCAATGTGCAGCGTTTAACACAGGATATTTCAGATGGGCAGCTTTACATGTTGCGGACAACCTGGCTAGCTGCTCGCTAACATGTCGAGAACAAATTACCGGAATGATTAGACAAAAAGGACCAAAAGTTCTAGATGGCACGTTATGTGGTCCGAATATGTTGGACATTTGTATTAATGGAAAATGTGAGGTAGGCTATTTTTATTATTGTATATTATAGAAAATTATAATGTAGTGTAGTAAATTTACTATAAATATTGTTGATATTACATGATTTATTGGAAATACTAATTAAATAGTGAAAATTGTAGTTGTTAGATAGTTCAAATCGTTTACAAAATATTAAACTCCCATCAGGAAACGATTTAAGATAGGCCTACTGCCAGCCAAAAACAAAATGATAAAAAAACCAAGAAATTTAAATAAACCTTGACTTGCAAATTGAACATATCATATAATGCACTGAGTCACAGATAAGAAAAAAAAACCAGTTATCTATGATTTAAGACATTTTGCTATGAAAGTCTTTAACTTTGATAGCTGAACTTTAAGAACCATTATCAATTATTATCATTATTATTATCATTATAAGTGTAGGAGCATGTGGCGTAGCGTGTAAGTTGTTGGATTTCTGGTTGTGAGATCGGGAGTTCGAGATCGACGCTCGCCGCACTGCTTGTGTCCTTGGGCAAGACACTTTACTTACGTTTGTCTCTCCTCACCCAGGAGTATAAATGGGAGGGTCATGCTGTTAACCTACTCGTTGGTAATCCTGCTACGACTGTTCCAGTCAAATTAATAACAGCAACTAGATATCAATTGATATCATACAAGAAAAAAAAATCATTATAATTAGGCCTTTATTTTCATTTTCTATTTTTTCACTTATATCATAAATTCTAATATAAGAGCACCATATTACACTTATCCACACAGCAAGTTAATGATCGTAATTACCAATATTGAGCTGCTAAAAAGCTACTAGAAAACTAAAATATTTCCAAGTGTTATTTGTCTTGTTACCCCTTCCAAGAGAAACACAGCATGGTAAATTTTCATCAATCATCAGGCATCTAGGCTGTCCAAACACTCCTGTATTCCTCATGACCCAGTACTAGGTCTTTGCTAACCCCCTGGGTTTCTTGCCTCTGATTTGCAACAGTGGCCAATCTATTACCTATACCTGCCTCTAGGCTACGGGATAATGACTTTATGAGCTTGTCATGCATCCCATGATACTCGGCCTAGGCCGAAGGCGATGCATAGTTGATGCATAGTTTAAGTAGTTTTGGTCACTGCTAGTGAATTCGGTTGACCTTCAAATATGACAAACACTCTTCATATCCGACAATTTCCCTCATCAAGTTTCTACATCTTCATTATTTTCTTTCGATGAAATATATGTTATATAGATATAGAATTAATTTAATATTCTTCGAAATGTAAACTAACCTTTAAAGAAATGGAGTTCTTAAAATTTGAGGGTGAAATAGGAAATATATCACACACATTGTTTTCCATGGCAACAAGCTGATACAACAGGTGATAGGAAGCATAAAATTTTGTGGACCACAAAACATAAAATAACTGACCACACACCAACAGTTCAATTGTTGTTCTTAAAATGTAGAAAGGGCATTGACTTGGCCAAATTCCTGTTTAGATTATGCGAATCTGTTGGATAATTTTACATCATTACTAATAAACCCTGACTTGCTTGTGTTTCTTTGTGTTTTATTAATTCATAAGAGTGTACACAATAACAACCGGCCAACAAATTACAACTATCGAAACAGGTCACGCCTGCAATACAGGAACACAGTAACATAAAATTAAGAATAGAATACATAAACACATGCTTAATTAATTTATTAATTCAAGGAAACTATTAATTCATATTTAGAACTTGAATTTTTGAAATCTGTAATAGGCCCTATTAAAAACATTATTAATTTATCACCCTATCTGGGCAGGAAAAGTGATGAGGGAGGGAAGCTTTTTTTTTAATTTTTTTTATTTTGCTAAAGCCAAATATTACCCTTGGGTTGTTTGCTGGTGCATTGATATTCAAAGTAAAACATGATTTAGATAAAGCAAACAATATTTACTTAACTATTTCATAAAATGAATGAAAAAAATAAATAAAATTTAAAAAAAAAAATTTTTTTTATTTTTTATTTTTTTCAGAAATTTTCCAGTACCATAGAATACCATGGAAGGCATGCGCGTGAGGGTGATAAACTAATACAAAATTTTTTTGGGCCTTAGTTATAAAATGAGAATGCTAAACATGATTATACTTATTGAAATGTAATGGTGTGTGTAATTTTAAAGTAATTTATAAATTAACTTTTATTGAAAGAGTACTGATGTCCCACAATCCACATCTAGATGTGTACCCCCCCTTGAAATGAAAAAGGAAGAGGAAACTTCCATTATAAAGTTACCTTAACCTAAATGTTTAGGTCTTCCAGTTAATTCTGTCCTTCTGTTTGAAGATGTGTTTCCCCTTAAAGCTTACTAATGATATTTATTTATTATTATTCTCTTTCCTTAATGACACATTCAATCTCATAATATCCATGCTCAACATGCCAAAAAAAACAAACATTCTTGAAGTGTATGACTATGACATTCCTTAAAACTCTTGTAACTTCTAAAACTTTATCTGAACTTGAGGGCGCTATAACAAAACTTGTCAACACATTTAGTTGGGGCTTTGATCAATAATATAGCATCCCTTAGTTGAGTCTGAAAAAGTAGACTTAAATTTATCGTCCTTTTGCTTTCTTCAGCATATTTGTATTTTTAAATAATAAATTACCCTTGCTACAAGTACTTGAAATTTTCTTCAATGAGGTTTGTAAGTTTGTTAATGCCTTTTTTGTGTGTTTAGCCGGTAGGCTGTGATGGCCAATTAAAATCAACTGCTAAGCTTGATCGTTGTGGAGTGTGCAATGGTGATGGCCAATCTTGCAAATTAATCAGAGGTGCACCCTTCAAATTAAGGAGTGGTAAAAGTCAAGGTACATTATGATTCATATACCTTGTATTTTCTACTGTAGTTGATTTGAATTAGAACATTTTTTGATGACACTCTTTAGCTTCTGTTTATTCTTCCTCTGTCCATGGAGGTATCTGCTCTGTCACTAGTGTTTTTTTTTTATTGTATATTTTCTTTGTCAAATAATAATAAATGACAATTTTTATATGGTGTAGCGCCAGTGTCAAGCATGAGAGTGGTGCTCAAATAAAAGAGGTTGTGTCACTTGGTGCAATTCAGTCTATGAGTGAAATATGAAAAAACATCTTCAATAATGATATTATGTTTATTTTTATGTTAAATTATTATCTCTTTTAAAACAATTCTATTTACTTTTTTATATTTCAAAATCAAATGAATTACCTTGCTATAATTTTTTTCTCAGGCAAATGTTTTTTGAAATAACAAAAATAAATTTCATATTATAATTTCATAATTAAATAAATTTCTTATTATAATTTCATAAGTAGAGTGTTATTCATTTCATGTGTTTCTTCTTTCTCAAACAGGAACAGATGTTGTGTATACATTTCCCCAAGGATCTACAAATATAATGATTAGATACCGTGGAAGTAACTACATTGGTATTAGAGGAACAACCCTGGGTTCTGAACGGGGTGGACTCAACCAATTCCCTCCTGCTAGTCGAGCAGGCACCTACATAATATCAGGGACAAGAGTGAGATACACAACCGAAAGGAGGGGGAAAAAACAAATCACAATACAGGGTCCACTTCAGTCAGAGATACAGTTAACGGTAAGTTGAATAAGGGAATATATTATCCATGCCAGAATCTGTGGTCAGTCTACATGCCTACCTGTATTTTGTATACCTTCTAATTACACCTCAGTGATATTTTTCTGGGTCACATATAATTGTGTTCCTGCGAACATGTGTTCCAATACCTGCAAGATACCTGAAATACATATTTCAGTGAAATTCATGTGGTCAGTTACAATTAGTCCTAAATATATACAGTATATCAGAGAAAAGCTTTGCTTACTGTGTATGTGCTGAACTGTGCTGTATTCTTCTACTCTAGTTCAATTCCAATCATTGTTCTCCTTGTATTTCTGCTAAAGAGCTAAAATACAAGTTACGATAGAGCACTTTTTTCAGATGAGATGTAGCACTTGGTCTTAAGTCCAATATGGCCCATGTGCACATTAATAAATACAATGCACTTTCCAAAAAGAGTAGAAGATTGTCTCCCGGTGTACTGCCCAATCATCACCAGAAGGACCCCACTGGAAATAAGTTTTCTGACTTTGGGTTATCTATCGTTGGTATGTTTTAAACCAAAATATTCTCATACTCATATCTATGAGTAGTGATGTGTCTGTGGAATATTTGTTGTCTTTACTTGTGAGATGCTAGTGGTCAGTACAGAAGATTTGATATGAGAATGCCCATAAATTGTCTGTGAGATAACTGGTCTTATACCTGTGAGGTCAGGTGTTCCATATTATCTGTGAGGTAACTGGTCTTACACCTGTGAGGTCAGGTGTTCCATAATATTTGTGAGATATCTGCTTATATAACTCTGAGATTCTTTCTCTTATGAAGGTTTATGAGATCATTTTCCCAGGATTTAAATTAAACAAAAATTGTTATGTAAAGTGTAGATCTATTTGAATGTTGACATTAATATTGTACTTTTGTGTTAGGTCATGTATGTCACCCCAGCAACTGAGTTAGAGTACATTTACTACAACTTCACAGCAGGCTATATTTGGAAATGGCTGGGCTGGTCAGATTGCTCAGTATCCTGCAATGGAGGTAAGTCATTTGTAAACAAGTCTGCAAATTCTCATTCCTTTTTCTAATATATGACTAATCATCCATCAATTATATTTTTACCTACAGTATGGCTGTTTAAAACATACTGCCTGTGTGCATTTATTTGATGATTAATCATAGATATTGTTTGTGTTCAGCTAATAAGCTTGAGTAATATCAGTAATTATTTTACTCTGGTATACTGTAGCTTTAAGTTTTTTTAAATTTTTTTTAAAGTTATTTGCTTTAAATTGAAAATTAGAACAACAAAATATATTTCTTACCAGTCTCCAGTTACATAGAAAATTATGTTAATATATTCTTTGTATAGCTTTTTGGATTTTATTACAGGTGGTATAATATTTTTATTCACTACAACTCAACAGTAGTGCAGAAGTACAGTACATGCCCTTAAGCTTCATAATCAAACTTATGCACTTGTCAATTGTAGTCCCAGTCCCCCCAGACCCAGGCCATAGCGGGGCACTAGCCGGGACTGAGCACGGGATGTACACATAGTTGTGTCTCCGTAGTGCCGGGACGTACCTAAAAATTACCTGTCTGTAGATGTAACATGCCTCAGAAGGGCCGAGAATTTTACATGTTTTAGTAGCCGCGGTTTCGGGTTCGTAGGCCTAGGCCTAGTGCTGTCAAACCGGGTCTGGTCCGTAGCTAGCCTACACTAGGCTTAGGCATTCAGTCAGCAACTACAGTGTTTTGGTAATTAAAAAAATGCCTACCGGTACTTTAGGCCTACCATCATATTTTCATTTATTTTTGATAGATCACGGTATAAATTAGGCTACATATTAAAATTTGAACCTCCAACCACACGGCGCCGAGGACCTAGGTGTGTTGCATGAAAATTTGTGAACCACTGCCTGAATTTGACTTAGTTTACGTAAAAAATACACCAGTAGGTACATGAGCCAAGGCAAGGAATTCTGTTTCCAATACATGTTTTTATTTTCTTATTTTGGCCTAATTTTTGTTTTGATATTGAATAATTACATTCTGTCAATCAGTTAAATCAGTCAATTAATTCCTTTTTCTATGATCAAACTGTCAATACACTCCTTTTTTCGCACTTTTCCAAACTTCCATGGAAATCTGCTTAGTGATAGGCATGCGTAGTGCTTCCAGCAAGCTTATCTCCTTGGCCTAGCTCTCACATGCTTCTCCGATTCAGACCTAGGCTAGGCCTACAAGTAGGTCTTATCATCCAATCATTTATTAGCGGGGCATTTTAGCGGGACTATGGCGGTAAGTGGTGGGGACTTAGCCGGGGATGTACGTTAAAACGATGTCCCACATTGCCGGGAGGTGGCCGGGACGTTCACATGCATGTAACCGTTGTGGAAATTACATCCCCGGCTAAGTCCCTGCTAGGCCCGGTTCCGGGTGGGGGTAGGGGGCCGGGACTACAATTGACAAGTGCATTATTTAAGAGCATCTTACTGTTACTTTCCGTTGTGCAGTTAGTAAGTCTCGCTGTTGGATGCAAATGATATAAAAATAATAAACCCTCAAGCTACCAGACTACTCAAGGATAAGCAGTTAATCCATATCTGATCATTTTATTCCTGTTTTATTACGCTTAAAGCAATTGAAAATTAGACGCCGAAGTTGTCAGGGTAAACACTGTTGATGTTTTAATTCAATCATACAGCATTTTGACAAATTGAATCGCAGGGTATTCCTTTGCCTGGTGTATGCTCCAGTTCCCCCGGCCTTGACACATTTCCCTTGAGAATGCAGATGCTTTAAAATTTTTTTTTTATATCAAGGGTAGTTTCCAATTTCTGATCGCTTAATTGGAAACATGTCTAAGCCATATGGTCGGCTTGTGCTTGCAATCTGTTCCATTTGGAATGGTTAGGGAATCATTTGTATGTACTTGACTATGTATCTATTAATATTGACTGAAATAGAGATTATATTATTGAGATTGGCTGATTTTTGGAAGGTCTACATTTTTCTGAAACAAAATACATTTAAATTAGTAAATAAATTAATACTAATAATATAAATGTGCTTTACAAACTTAATTAATAGAGTCTGATAATAATTTTTTTTTTTTTATTAGGCCCTATAAAAAATATTATTAGTTTATCACCCTATCTGGGCAGGAAAAGTGATAAGGGAGGGAGGTTTTTTTTTTTTATTTTTTATTTTGCTAAAGCCAAATGTCACCCTTGGGTTGTTTGCTGGTGCATTGATATTCAAAGTAAAACATGATTTAGATAATGCAAACAATATCTACTAACTATTTAATAAAATAAATTTAAAAAAAAAATTTTTTTTAAACAAATTTTCTTTTTTTCCAGTACCATAAAAGACATGCGCGCGAGGGTGATAAACTAATAATTTTTTTTATTGGGCCTTATTAGGGTAAAGTTTGCTTTTTGCATATCCAGCTTTTAGAGAAATAACCCCAGGCCATTTAAATACAGTTGTTGTGTGTGAAAACAGAATCCATTTGTCATCTTCATGATGCTGCTGTTTTAATAACAGGAAAACAGTATTGAGGATCTTCACAATACACTGAGATAGATGTGTTGTGCTGGGAGAGATTTGGAAATATATTCCCATTGCTGATGGATAACCTTTTTGAATGGTAGTTCAAAATAACATAATAAATCTCTTCCATTCACTGTAAAATTCAGTGCCAAATGTAAATCCATTCTTTGATATTACAATCAGAAATTACTTAAATGAAATTGCATGTGCCGTTTGGAGACCTACCATGCTTTATCGACTCAGTGGACTAAAGGTGAAAACTGATTCTTTTTGCCACCCATGATCATAGCTACAACTGTTGATGTTGAGAGATCTAGTTTTTCTACTTTGATTTAATCTACATGTGCTTAGTATAATATCTAAAATAGAATAACATTTCAAGACAGTGACTAAAAATATAACTGAATTTCTACTTTGATTTAAGCTGCATGGTCAGTTAGATAAGAAAGATAAACATAGTGGCATGGTGGCTAAGAATGACAGTGAAATTCACTGTACAGTCTGCCGCTTCATCTTTACTACAGATTTGGTTGTTATCCTAGAATCTGGATTCTAATTTATGAAGGCTAACTCAGACTAAAACAAATATGTATTAGTATGTCACACAAACTGATACATATAGGTCTGTAGCTATCACTCCATCCAAAACTGAAAAGCAAAGTAAGTAATTGCTCAGATGGAAGACAAGTTTGTGATGATGATGATGACACAAACAATCAGAACATGTTTCTAATAATGTATACCTAATGTCTACTAAGTACATTTTCCCAATTAGTAACAGATCTTTGATGATTGAAAAAATGCTAATAGAAAGAAATCTTGCTTTTTGCTGTGTATTCTGTAAAAGATTTCATTTATTTTATATTTATCCTTTAGAATCAAAAAGAATTCATATTCCTTTTTTTTTAAATAAAACATTTATGAAAATGTTAGATGTGATTTTGTTTGAGAAGAGAAACTAATAGATGCAATTTTAACCTGGTTACCATAGCATCATATACCAGTACGTGATTGGGTGCTTAAATCTAAACTTTTCTTGGAATGATCCATTTATTATTCAGGGGTGTGATGAAAAGATAAAATCCCAACAATGGTTATTCATGCATAGATTAATTGTCTTTTTTGTTATCGGAGTATCATCCCTGTCAACCTATAACAATAAGCTTGAGAAATAAGGTATTGAAAATATGTAATATCGAAACCAATGTCATGAAAATGATTTAAAAAAACCTTTTTTTAAAATCAATATCTCCAAGATATTGTTTGCTATTAATGAGGGGTGCTTACATACATAAATTTAGAAATCCCTCTGGCCCCATGTTTAGCCAAGTATGTTGTCTGGTAGTCTGTACCTCGGCACAAATACACCTTGTCTAGCTCAGCAAGAGAGAACTTTATAATCATCTTTACCAGAAACAGAGATTTTAAAAAATATTTAAACCTGAAAGTAGATATATCTTGAGTTAGTGATGAACATGTGGTATGCTTTGGTGCTGTTTTTTGTGGCACCGGTGTTTACAAGAACCATTGTGGAACCATCAATAGGAAAGTGGGTAGCAACAAAAGAGCTTGGTAAGGCAACAAATTCATATTATGTTCTTTGGAACATTAGTCTTATTTTGTATTAGCATATAATTTACATACTCATTGTATGCTATGAATAATACCATGATGTATTTAGATAATAGAAAGTTTTCTTGGTAGTTTTGTAATTACGTTTTGAAGCTGGTGGAGGCCAACTAGAAGAGGGTTTGTTACCATATTTGTTTGGGCAACTTTTTGGAGGGATTTAGGATTATTTGCTTTATTTAATTCAATTCATTGTATAACTGTATTTAAAAATCAAAAACAAAAAAAAACAACATTATATACATACATATACATAAAATATTAGATACTGTACTTCCATTTGGATTAAAATTGTTTAAAAAGCTTAGAAGCCACACAATACAAAATACATACAATACATATTACTGAAAGTTAAATAATAATAATACTTTCCAACTCCCTGATTTTTTTTGTTAAATTTATTGACAATTAACAATTTATTATTATTATTTATTATATATTTATTAACAATTATTTGTATATAATAATAATGTTTCCTTAATGAATATTATATTATATTATTATTGTTATTATTATTATTTATTATTATTATTATTATTATTATTATTATTGTTATTATTATTATTATTATAGCCATTTGACAACTTCAACTTTGTTTCCAAGGTTGTACAGATCTAAAGCCTTTCATCAGAGGCATATGGTCCTCGGTAGAAGTTAATGACAAATCTACCCAGCTTGACAGCAACACGATCACGACATGTGCTTAGCACATTACATCTTAACCTTAAATTATTAAATATTTCATTGTATTGATTATTTTTATTTATTTATTTATTCAGGTATAAACACCAAACTAAACAGCAGGCAATGGCTGAATACGTTTGGTTACAATACTCAAATATTCAGTGGCGGATTCAAAGGGGCCAGCCAGCCCAGGTCCATTCTAATTTTTTTCAAAATTATAAAAAAAATAGAGAAAGAAAGAACATAAGTCTTGCCATCTAGAAGTGCCATAATAAAAAAATTTGTTACCTCATCCTCAACCATGCTGGGGCTGAATGGTCCAAACTTCTCTCTGGGTCCCCTCTAATTTGAATTCCTGGATCCGCTATTGGTATTATCATTATTGTTGTTATCAATAATTTATTAAGATTGAAATGCCTCTAAATAGGCAACTAAAGTTTTGCACTCTAAAAATATTGGATTTGTATAACACTAGATTGTTATCTTTGTACTGTATTATTATTGCCAAATATGATTATATAATATACAGATACAAATAATATTAAACCTTGTAGAAAATAATATAGTATTGTTGTTATAGGCATAGGCCTACTACAATAATTCTATACCATCTTTGATGGGAATAGGATAATGTACCTCATTATTTTTTTAATGCTATAATAGGCATCATGCTTTGGTGCCTGCTATGTTGATTGAAATAGACATCTAATACAAGATCTTGTTTCTTGGAAATATATTTGAATGCATATGTTACCCTGGATACATGGTCCAAGGTAACATATATGAATATTTATTTTCTGTGTAAAATTTGTATGTGCTAACTGCTAGCATGTAATTAAAGTCATTTGTTAATTTGGTGTCAACATGATTTTCAGAACTAATCCGGAAGTAAGAAGTCATATGAATTATCCAATCAGCCAATATGCTCCATTTTATTTGCAGAACCTTTTATGACTAACAATGATTAAAGAAATTTATACTGCTGCAACTAATCTAAAATGCTAATTAGTGAAAAATATGTCTGTTTTGTCCACTAAAACTAGATGATAAATAGGCCTAAATAAAGCAAACAGGACATAAGCACCAATGGGTTTGTAATGCCATAACCTGCTCTGAAATTATTGTATGTTCATATGTCATTGTATGTATGGAAATTTGAAAATAAAACATTAGCCTGCTCTTTGTAGGCATCTGTGTGTAAAGTTTCAGTTCCTTCGGTTTCAGAGCAAAAGAGGTATCAATTTTAGTTTATTTGAGAGCTCTTGATAGAATCCATCATTTCTAAAGTTCACACAAGAGTACAGGAGGTCCAAGTTTCTTTGACTTATTGCAGTATGCTTTTATTTATGAATGGCTGTGAAGGAAGTTCTTTGATTTTCAGTCAGAAGTACATGGCCAATTGGGCATCAAGTTCACACACTATTATCTATAATTCTTGATTTCTCAGAAGAGGTCTTAACAAGATCCTTCATTGAGTGGCAGTTGAAAATCATTCTCATAGAGTCATCATACACATTAAAAAAAATAACTGTTTTTATATTTTAGTTGTATATGCATTTTTTCTATATATATGGACAATAATAATGATACTGAATATAAAATAATAATTTTCAAAAACACCACAACAGATTGTATCTTAATTCAGTATTTTATGGCTTTAACGGCCCCCAACAAGACATGTTTCAGCAGTGCTACTACCATCGTTAGTTATCGTATTGCAAGCAGGCAATCTTTAGTATAAGGGATTAAAAAATTCAATGTTTTGCATGCTAAAAAGTTGTGGAATGAACCGTAACAATACTACAAAACATAATATAAATAAAGATGAGGTAAAATAATATTTATAATTAAGATTTATTAAATTTTATTTTTAAAGTTTTTTTAGGTATTATATCTTTAATAATAATATAATTATTTAATAATTATAATTATAATGGTTTTTGTGCATAATGTTCTAAACATTTGATTAAAAACATATAACACCCGATATATACTGTAGCTTGTTTGTATGTCCATCATTTATTTTATATAAGCGCATTTTAGCTTTGGGATGTTTTATTTATTTTTTTCTAAAAATGTGATGAATGAAAAGAAAGTACTTGCTCTAGGGAAAATCTTAAACCAAGATCTTTGATTGACAAGTTTCTTGTGAGCAAGGTATGCATTGCATGGTATGTGGCAATTAGCATGTGTTAACACATACAAAAAACTAAATTTATGCAAACACCAACTTTCATTGGTAATTGTTATGGTCTTAATCCTGTTAACTAAAGAAGGTAATGATTTATTATGTAGCTATACAAATTCTGCTTTATCCCCCAAAATCCACTTATTAATCAAATTATCCGTTGTTGCCATGTTTAGTTAACTGATGCAGAGCAATTTTCCACCTTGATAACTTTACAATGTTTGCATTTCTCCCATAACAAAAAAAATTGAAAGATGATGAAAGTGTACATTTTACGACCATGTTAGCTAGAGTGGGTGAAGGGGCAGTACCAGTATTATAGATAAAAATTAACAGCTGCCCCAGTCCCTTCTGAATTTTGGGAAACTTACCACCAGAGAAAAAGAACAAAGCAGAGATAGTCCTGCGATTTGTATGCTTGCTATCCATGCATGAAATTGTTTGCTTCTAACCATAAAATGACTGAATGCTGAAGCAAAAACCTCCCACAAAGAAAATTAAGAACATTAAACGTGCTTCTCAAAGTCAACCTTTGTGGAATACAACCTCGTTTTGTAAAAGATATCTTTGAAGATTTGTTACTTGTGTCTTGAACTTTAAACTGAAATTCCAGATTCATGTTTACATTTTGACCAGTGAATGTATTAAAAATAAGATATCCACTGTATTAGACTGAGAGTGACCAATCACAGAATGGAATGATGAGGATATTTACATTGTTCATGGCATTGAAGAATGAAATCTGACTTGAATTGTGTGAATGACACTTTTAAACCAGGAAACTTATGAAGTCTCCCTAGAGATATAATATTAAAGTTTCAACATCATAAATCAAAAGCTAAAAGAGATCTCAACAAATGTGGTTACAATATAATGGTTGAAGAAATATTTGGTATGAAAATGTCTTGAATCGGATCATTGTCTCCATTTTTAACTGCCAAACAGTATTATTCCTTGTTAAGCTTCATTGGTTGTTCAAATTACTGGTAATTATTTGTGGAATAGTTGAATAGAAATTGATGGTTATGCAGATGTTTTTCAGGTGAACAGGAAGATGGGGAAGGGGGTCTTGGTGAAAAAAAAGGCAAAAAAAAAACCTATGATGTCAAGTTCCCAGACAGACCTGAGAGGCTCCAATGCTGAGCAAAAATATTTGATTTAATCTTTCCTCTGAACTAATTATTACATTCTTCAAACTGAAGAACCCCTCTTTATATTTCCAACATTGTAGTGAATAACATAAAATATATTTGATGATTTTTCTCCTGTTTTTTTAGGCAAGAAGTCAACAATAATCAGCTGTGTTAGTGTGGAGACAGGAGAAGTGTTAGAGGACAGCTTCTGTGATCAAAGTAAGCGACCATCGGAACATGTTGAATCCTGCAATAATCATGTGTGCCCACCAAGGTAAGATCATGTAGAGAAGGAAGATTATGAAAAGCAGTAATAAAAGAGGAAGAAGAAGGTGTAAGACACTGTAACTTACCATGTAATGGTCTAAATTTACTACATACCTAAATCAAATTTTGATTCTTTATTTACAGTACTTAAATTACGTTTCATAATATGCATTATACAATTTTAATGCTGTCTCAATATTGTTTTGTGTCATGAAACATATAGGAGTGATGTTTTGCCCTACCAAGTGATACAACATATATTAGATGATACATAATTGATGATTCATAAGGTGGAGCCATTAAACAATTATTTGATAAGGAATTAGACATTTGAAGGTTTCATTACATTTAAAACATGCTCATGATTGTTTGAACAGGAATTATGGAAGATTGAGTATGACAGACTTGGTGGCAAAGGTAGACAAAATGGAGAATACAAGGTTGCAAAGGAATAAATATATACTGTCAGGTTTTGAAGAGAAGAGCAAATTTTAACGAGCATAAAAGATGGCATTCTGGGTAATAATGCCAATGTCATGGAAAATGAAAACAAAAAACAAGCCTCAAGAGTAGGGTGATGAAACAATAGTGTTCATCTTCTTCCCCATAGTAATTTATATATTATCCATAATTGCAAAAAGCAGTTATTTTAATGGGCCAAGACCTAACCCTCTCTGTATCACCTTTGATTTCCAGGTGGCATGCAAATCCATGGACTGATTGCTCAACCAGCTGTGGCCAAGGTGTTCAGCAGCGTATTGTCACCTGTGCCCAGGATTTTCCAAATGGCAGAACTGTCTCAAAGGTGTTCCAGGCATGCCAGGGACCCAGACCTCCATCACAGAGGATATGTAACCTACAACCTTGTCCCCACTGGTTGACAGGAAACTGGTCTGAGGTAAGGATAACATTCAATTAAATCTCATGTTCCGTCCAGATTACCTAATTTTCTTTGACAAAAAACTGTTGTATGCCCATATAATATCAATCAATCAATGGATTTATAAAGCGCATAATACAGCAGTCTCTATGCGCCAATAAAAGAAAGACCAATGAAAGTGAAGCATGCAGTGGGTGCGAGACCAGGTGCCGTTAGGGAAGAGTCGGTGTGCTGTTCTTCCACACTTTGAGCCAAAATAGCCGAGCGGTTAAGGCAAGGGCACAGGTCCGCGGCCGGCTCGCTTCTATAGTTCTGGTGGTGGAACAAGTCTTCTGGGATAAGGACTATAAACCGTAGGTCCAGTGTACACAAAAGACATGAAGTGACCCTCAGGGGAGGAGAAAATTATTGAAAAGTGCAACATATAGTCCCGAGCGCATAGAGACCTCGTTTATATCCATCTATTATTATTATTATTTGAGGGTTAGCCGACCAACCCCGCGGAAACATAATTCACAGGATCACCGTGCCAACCCATTCCCTGACAACACCTGGAAACGACCCACTCATGTAATGTCATCATCACTATATTTAGGCATGTCATATATTTTAGTCAAATAAAATGTAATAATCTGGACGCAGAGTTTTACAGTTATTTATTTGCTGTGTAAAGGTTTCTTGATTGGTTAATTATTTATTTGCTGTGTAAAGGTGTCTTGATTAGTTATTTATTTGCTGTGTAAAGGTTTCTTGATTGGTTAATACCATTAAACATTCTTATATTAAATCCAATGTCCCTAACCCTCTAAGATGTTTGCTAGAAAACAACTAAGAGAATATTCTTAGTTTGGTCTAATGCAAATTTCCATTAGTAATTATTATTATTAGAAATAACTGTGCACATTTATATTGGTCTTCTGAAAGTGACATTAGGGCATTAGGCATGAATTTAGTTATAGTATAGGAAATTATGGCATTCTTTCAACCAACTGCTTCAAATTTTCATTCCAACTGCTGATTGCATTGCTTCCTTGTCCTTGGGAAGGTAATTCAACAGAAGGACGAACATCTCCGCTCTTGAACATAGCGTGTGTGTACAGTCCTTTGATCTTTACTGTGGCATCGACAACCCGATACTAGTTGCGAGTACAGACGTCAATTATTAGTCTATGCGTGCCATTCGGGTACTTCACAATGTCTGTTACATCTGATTTTTTTTTACCGCAAGCTTGTTAAATGCTTCTATAAACTGCAATTTGATTTGTGAAAATTGACCAAGAAAATGAAAAGTTATAGCAATTTAAAATTTACGAATTTTATAAAATTTCATGTTCTTATGTAACATTAATCTGTCATTTTGACAAC